>NC_085867.1:678861-703861 GCF_034702125.1 Engraulis encrasicolus
AGGGGCCTGATGTCTAAACATGATCTGGAGAAGCTAATACATGCCTTCATTTCTAGTAAAGTTGATTACTGTAACAGTCTTTTTACTGGCCTCCCCAATAAGACCATTAAACAGCTTCAACTTGTACAAAACGCAGCTGCAAGGGTTCTTACAAAGACAAGGAAGTTCAACCATATTACTCCAATTTTAAGATCGCTGCATTGGCTCCCAGTAAGCTACAGAATTGATTTTAAGGCTATGCTACTTGTGTTTAAATCACTAAATGGAATGGGACCCACATATCTACTGGATATGTTTCAGCTGTATGCACCAACTAGGTCACTAAGGTCAACGGAGAAGAATTTGCTGGTGATTCCAAAAGTCAAAACAAAGTGTGGAGAGGCAGCCTTTAGCTTCTATGCTTCAAAGCTTTGGAACCAGCTTCCAGATGACATAAAAAATGCACCCACTATTGATAGCTTTAAATCTAGACTCAAGACAAAGCTGTTCTCAGATGCTTTCCCCTAGCTTAAATTACTTATTATTATTATTTTTATTTTTATGTTTATTTAATTTGTTTTATTTTATTTTATTATTATTTTTACCTTATGTTTTATCTTAATGTTTTAAATGTTTTTTTGACTCTAATTCATTTCCTTCTTTCTTCCCTGTTTCCTTTCATTTACATTTGTTAACTTTGTGAAGCACATTGAGTTGCACCTGTGTATGAAATGCGCTATATAAATAAACTTGCCTTGCCTTGCCTTGCACTGTACTGCACTGTAGTGATGGATTACTAGATAGTACTGCACTGTACTGCACTGTACTATAGTGATGGATTACTAGATAGTACTGCACTGCACTGTACTGCACTGTAGTGATGGATTACTAGATAGTACTGCACTGCACTGCACTGTAGTGTAGTGATGGATTACTAGATAGTACTGCACTGCACTGTAGTGATGGATTACTAGATAGTGCTGCACTGCACTGCACTGTAGTGATGGATTACTAGATAGTACTGCACTGCACTGCACTGTACTATAGTGATGGATTACTAGATAGTACTGCACTACACTGCACTGTACTGCACTGTAGTGATGGATTACTAGATAGTACTGCACTGCACTGCACTGTACTATAGTGATGGATTACTAGATAGTACTGCACTGCACTGTACTATAGTGATGGATTACTAGATAGTACTGCACTGCACTGCACTGTACTATAGTGATGGATTACTAGATAGTACTGCACTGCACTGCACTGTACTATAGTGATGGATTACTAGATAGTACTGCACTGCACTGTACTGCACTGTAGTGATGGATTACTAGATAGTACTGCACTGTACTGCACTGTAGTGATGGATTACTAGATAGTACTGCACTGCACTGTACTGCACTGTAGTGATGGATTACTAGATAGTACTGCACTGTACTGCACTGTACTATAGTGATGGATTACTAGATAGTACTGCACTGCACTGTACTATAGTGATGGATTACTAGATAGTACTGCACTGCACTGTAGTGATGGATGACTAGATAGTACTGCACTGCACTGTAGTGTACTATAGTGATGGATTACTAGATAGTACTGCACTGTAGTGTACTATAGTGATGGATTACTAGATAGTACTGCACTGCACTGTAGTGTACTATAGTGATGGATTACTAGATAGTACTGCACTGCACTGTAGTGTACTATAGTGATGGATTACTAGATAGTACTGCACTGCACTGTAGTGTACTATAGTGATGGATTACTAGGGCCTAAAAAAAATAATGTTTTGGTTCCGGTTGCCGACCGACCCTATCATTTTTTGTGCGACCCAAAATATTTTTTTGGAGTTTTTGTAATCCTCAAAAAAATATCTATGTTTTATGGAGGGTTGTTTATATAGACAAGACACAACACGTTTCTTCATTCCCATAACTCGCCATCTCTCACTTTCTACCTGCCTGTAAGTTACTGAATTTGCATTGCATGACTATCCACATATAGGAGCAACATAAGCGCGCGCCACAAGTGCCGCCCGGCTTGATATTATAAAACCCCAAATGTCACTGCAGAGTTGCGCACCTATCGGTCACGTTGTTGGCTAATTATTATGCTACACCATGCTAATTGGTAGTCGTTGTAGCTCGTAAGTTTTTAAATAACTTGCCTCACAGCGTTCTTGCAGACTAATAGTAGGCTACGATGTAGTTTGGGAAACTGGCGAAAATGCCTGTCAAATGATAAGTCAATCGCCTTACCTCAACACCCGACACGGACACAGCCTGACCACCCGCCTCGAAATGCAACACACAGAAAACATTATGAGTATCCACGATTTTTGAATGTATTGATATTGTCTCGTCGTATTAGAAAAGGGCTTCCATTCAGTCACGCTGCATGTTGGACGAGATGCATAACTCCTTACAGCAATTCTAAAGTAGCACTGTATCAATAGCTTGTAATTGTAAAATAAGTTAATACGAGAGAAGGGAAATGTTTTGCCCAAGTTTCCCTTCATTCTTTCATTTACCACAAGGCCTTGTTAACCAAGAAGTCCGTTGGCCCGAGCCCGTTATTTTCTTGCTCTCTCTCTGCTTGTCCCTCCACCATCGCGCAGCAGCAGGGCATCTGTCACTGTCTCACTCTCCGCGCCTCCTCCAAATAATGAAATAGAAATTAACGATGATGTCGCCACAAATAGCCTACGACTGTTCGATGAAGACATAGGACTACTACAGTTGCCTACAATAATGATTTAATGGCAATGACGATGTTGTCCCTCGATCACCCTTCATCAACATTCATATCGCCTCAGGCGTCTACATCCTCGCGTAAAACAAAAAAGTGTGTAGGCCTACATAGAATGTTTCCAAGCCAGAACCTTCATCCCAAGGAAAATATGGTCTACAACCGATGATGGGACGGAATTAAAAAAAAAGAAAACGGGACATAGCCTACAGGAGCTAAAATAGCAGTGTCAGGCAACTGGCAGCTGGACAGGTATTGCCAGAAACGGTAGGCTGTATGATCATATCCTCATTTCGGTGACGGTCAGTATCTTGGCTCATTAATACTTATTATATTTCATTGTAGCTTTAGCAGGCCACACTATCGTCCTTGGCATTGTTCAACAAAGTTTATGACGAAATCTGGCGCATATGGGGGGTTGGGTGGGTCGGACATTAAAAAAAAAATGAAAAAAAAAAATAAAAAAATAAAAATAAAATCCGACCGACCCATGACCAAACCTGACAACCAACCGGAACCAAACTCTTATTTTTCTTTGGCCTAGATAGTACTGCACTGTAGTGTACTATAGTGATGGATTACTAGATAGTACTGCACTGCACTGTAGTGTACTATAGTGATGGATTACTAGATAGTACTGCACTGCACTATAGTGATGGATTACTAGATAGTACTGTACTGCACTGTAGTGATGGATTACTAGATAGTACTGCACTGTACTGCACTGTAGTGATGGATTACTAGATAGTACTGCACTGCACTGTACTATAGTGATGGATTACTAGATAGTACTGCACTGCACTGCACTGTACTGTAGTGATGGATTACTAGATAGTACTGCACTGCACTGCACTGTACTGTAGTGATGGATTACTAGATAGTACTGCACTGCACTGCACTGTACTGTAGTGATGGATTACTAGATAGTACTGCACTGCACTGCACTGTACTGTAGTGATGGATTACTAGATAGTACTGCACTGTAGTGTAGTGTACTGCACTGTAGTGCACTATATGTGTTGCAGGGTCGCTGACAACTTTAGCCCAGGACAAAATCATCTGAAAGCACCCCCCCCCACCACACACACACACACACACACATGCACGCACGCACACGCACACGCACACGCACACGCACACGCACACGCACACGCACACACAACACTTACAATGTTATGGAGACCCACTCCAGTCTCACATTTTACATTTGAACAAAATGTGTAGGCCATATGTTCTTTAGTCAGGTAGGCTGTTTGTTAATTCATGAAATAATATAAAGCAAAACTCATATGAAATTACTTGTGAGAAGAAAATTGAAAGTGTATTTACAAAGAAAACATTTGTGAGAGTTTTGAGTCCAAGTAAAACATGCTCTTGCTCTCCACGGGGTGTGATGGAGCGGGACTGTGTGTGTGTGTGTGTGTGTGTGTGCGTCTGCGTGTGTGTGTGTGTGTGTGTGTGTGTGTGTGTGTGTGTGTGTGTGTGTGTGTGTGTGTGTGTGTGTGTGTGTGTGTGTGTGTGTGTGTGTGTGTGTGTGTGTGTGCGTGTGTGTGGAGTTGGACGGCAGGTCTGCATTTTCCATCTACGCTGCTCAACTTTGTCCCGGAGAGGGAAACAGTGAGTGTGTGCATGTGTGTGTGTGTGTGTGTGTGTGTGTGTGTGTGTGCGTGTGCGTGTGTGTGCGTGTGTTGGCTGGACAGAGTCCAAAGCCGGTGTGTGTAGTAGTCCTGCTCTACTGCACTGCTGCACTCTGAGGTCTGCTGTGTGTGTGTCTGCGTGCCTGCGTGTGTGTGTGTGTGTGTGTGTGTGTGTGTGTGTGTGTGTGTGTGTGTGTGTGTGTGTGTGTGTGTGCGTACGTGTGTGTGTGTGCGTGCCTGCATGTGTGTGTGTGTGTGTGTGTGCGTGCGTGTGTCTGCGTGTGTGTATGTGTGTGTGTGCGTGTGTGTGCGTGTGTGTGTGTGCGTGTGTGTGCGTCTGCGTGTGTGCGTGTGTGTGTGTGTGTCTGCGTGCGCGTGTGCGTGTGCGTGTGTCTGCGTGCGCGTGTGTGTGTGTGTGTGTGTGTGTGTGTGTGCGTGTGTGTGTGTGCGTGTGCCTCTGTGTGTGTGTGTGTGCGTGTGTGCGTGTGTGTGCGTGTGTGTCTGCGTGCGTGTGTCTGCGTGCGTTTGTGCCTGCGTGTGTGCGTGTGTGCGTGTGTGCGTGTGCGTGTGTCTGCGTGCGTGCGTGCGTGCGTGCGTGCGTGTGCGTGTGTGTGTGTGTGTGTGTAGTCGTCTTGTCCTGCTGCTGTCTGGCTCTGCTGAACTCATTTGCTGTAAATCAGAATGAATCCCAGCGAGACTCAACACACACGCGCGCACGCACACACACACGCACGCACACAACTGAAGACACAACATCCCAACGTCTCAACCTCCCAATGTCACAGTGTCCCATCTCAGTGTCCCAGTGCAGACGGAACACACACAGCTGTGACAATGTCAATACTGAATAGTCCCATCGTCACCTCATCACGTCACCTCATCACGTCACCTCATCACGTCACCTCATCACGTCACATCATCACGTCACATCACCACCTCATCACGTCACATCATCACGTCACATCATCATGTCACCTCATCACGTCACCTCATCACGTCACATCATGTCACATCACCACGTCACCTCATCACGTCACATCATCACGTCACCTCATCACGTCACCTCATCACGTCACATCATGTCACATCACCACGTCACCTCATCACGTCACATCATCACGTCCTCCTGCAGTGACAATGTCAATACTGTGTAGTCTAATTGTCACCTCATCACATCCCACTGCTGACCAAAGGACAACAGCTATGAGTGACTAGGCCGATATTTTGGTCGCAATGTCTCACCGTCGATCAAAGATACACCGCTGTGACAATGCCACAAATACACAATGTCCACAACACACACACACTGGAAAATTGGCCATTCAAAGGACATAAGGGCCGAAACGCGTAGGCATTGTAACCAAATAAAAAGCAACAAATTGTAACCTCAGGTTTTCTCTACCTGGACCTGAAAGCCCCTACACTGATAAGCCCCAAGGAAAAAAGAAGCTCTCAGATTTCCTGTTTGTTTTTGACTAAACTAATCCAGTTAAAGTTAAATCATGGTCAACTCTTGCACTTGATAATCATTTAGAAGAGCCTGAATTCATTTTCTGAACTACAATAAATATGCAGGTAATCCAATATGAGGTTTGTCACTTCTTGTAGGAAGTTTGTCAGCATTAATCACTTTTTAAATCCATTTTAGCACAATGCTGCATATACACCGTTTGATCTTTGGTGCCCAGAGCGACATATATGCTGCATTCAGGGTCTTGAGATTTGAGTCCAATCCAAGCGCTCGGATTGAGCTACCTGTGCTCTTATCATGCAAAGTTGAAACATTGATGCACAACTGAAGGACCAAATATCGGCACTCCTTTTCCCACATAATTCACCCTCTGCCTCGTCTACTCAACATGTGATCACTTGTAGAGTTTAGAAAATATTGATGTACAAGACCCCCAATGAGCACGGTGGGGGGGGTGACCAATTTCAGATTCACATTCCTCAATGAAAATGAGCCAAAGCCAGTGAATCGCGGTGAGAATAGATATTTCTTAACCCCTTAGCGCAGCACTATGGCTCTCTAATGTCATGGCAATGTTATGATGTAGTTAAGCATTTTCAGCAAGTGAATAGGGTCGCCGGCGACCCCTGCTGCAATAAGAGGCTACACTAAAAACAGTTAAAAAAAAAAAAAAAAGACCCAAACAAACACCTTACAAGGGTTAATTTTTTTTTTTTTAAATGTGCGTGTTAGAGACCTGAAGCTGTGGGTCTTTGCTTTTAAATCATTTCAAATCTTGTGCTTCTCATGCCGAGATATTTTGGTTTTAATAGGCAGAGAGCACCTGTTGTAGGCATTCAGCAGGCGTGTTTGGCAGGCACCTCATGCTAAAATGCTTTAACGTTCTTAGAACACCCTGAAGAACAAAAGTACATCTGTGGGACACTGGATTTCTCTTCAGTGGTAGAAAACTTTGATGCAAAAGTGCATGTGTGTACACAAAAAAGTGCAAATGGCTCATTACCATACACTGTGCAATCAAGTCAACCTCTGCAATAAGTTTGTCAAAGCATAACAGCAATGCCATTGTGTACGGTCAATATTTTAAAGTCTGTAAAGATTTGTAGCTTACTACCCAGGTAGTCATTGCATTACATTACACTTAGTGAACACCTTTTTAAATCCAAAGCGACTTACAGTGTACAGGGTATTGGTTTCAGGCCCTGGAGTAATGTAGAGCAAGGTGCTTAAGGGCACTTCAGCCATGGGCGAGGAGCTGGTAACGAAGGGATTTGAACCTGAAACCCTCTGATCTAATGGCCACCACTAAGCATTGAGCCATGGCTGCCCCACAATTCCTAGACAATCAGTTTATCCCCCGGTTGACCAATACCCAATGTCTTGGCAAGATACTTCAACATTTACTTGACTAAAACAATGAGACGTAGCAAATTTGTTTGTTTTAATGATGCATTTATTGACCAGAAAGTTCTTCATGTAGTCTTGTCCCTGTAAGGGAGGCAACACAAGTCAACACAGTAAGTAAACAAACTTGAAATTGAATTTCAACATGCATAATCAGCAAGTTAATCGCACTTACCTGATTGAGTACCAAGCAAATCTAGCCTTTTCTGTAATGAGAAATAATAATAACAACACATGTTATACAAGACATGCATTTGACTTCTTTTCAGACAATTGATTAGACCAAGAAAGGGCAATGGCAATATTGAGAACAAGTCCAGTGAAGGGCAATGGCAATATTGCGAGTCAAGATAAGAGCTGTACATTTCACTAGAAAGCTCCATGCCATTATACAGTTAACCAAGTTGCCGATTTGTGGACCAACAGGCCTAATACATTCACAGCATAGTTCAAACTTAGAGCATCTTTGCCTTGTTTTAAAATCACATTTATGTAGAAAATATACAAAGGTCATTTTTTTGAGACCAATAAGTTTCCAAAGGACCCTTTTCAAATAAGGTTAAAAAAGACTGCCTTTATCATAAATAAAATGGGTAAATAAGAAAGACAAATCCACAAGAGAGGTGCTTACTTTGCTGGCATAAACGCCATAGCTGGCGAGTCCTCCTCAGGTTTGGAGACCATTGCAGGTCCCTCCCCAGAGGCAGGGGGCGGTGGAGGGAAGTCCAGGGGGATGTAGGTGGTCTGGGAGAAGACCCTCTTCCCTCGCTGGTAGCGGTTGAAGGAGCGCACCACGTAGCGGCTCTGGAAGCCCGAAGGAGCCGTGAGGACCAGGAGACGGTCTGCATCTGCACCAGCACCATCCATAAAGGCATCCTCACCAGCACCATCCATAAAGGCATCCTCACCAGCACCATCCATAAAGGCAGCACCAGCACCATCCATAAAGGCAGCACCAGCAGCACCATCCATAAAGGCAGCCTCACCAGCACCATCCATAAAGGCAGCAGCACCAGCACCATCCATAGAGGCAGCATCACCAGCACCACCACTGGCAGGGAAGCTTCCAAGGTCACCTCCAGCATCATGTGTTGCAGCGGGCCCAGTCTGAGACACATCGGCCTGGGATACTTGGCCAGGTCCCTTGGCTGCAGCTTGGGGCTTCTGTGCTGGGCTCTGGGTCTGGGACACTGGGGCTGCCTGGCGTGCTGCCTGGGCATGGGCATAGCCTGGATATCCATAATATCCATATGGAA
Source organism: Engraulis encrasicolus (assembly GCF_034702125.1). NCBI lineage: Eukaryota > Metazoa > Chordata > Actinopteri > Clupeiformes > Engraulidae > Engraulis > Engraulis encrasicolus. The sequence goes on from NC_085867.1 coordinate 687,360, forward strand.
ATCCCCAATTTCCATAATATCCATAATATCCAAACACCTCTCCCAATAGAAGACAAGCGCAGAGCATCCTGCAAAATACAGAATAACAGCAGCATTTATTTATATTGCACATCATACACAATTGTCATTCGATGTGCTGTAACAGCAATCTATGGAGACTGCAGAGGAATAGGCGGTCAAAGGCAGATGAAAAGGAAGCAGTTATTTTATTTCCATTTAAAACATGCCACTGATTGAGCAGTTCTGATTTAAACAGGAAGCTGGTTCCAGTACATGGAAGCATAATGGCTTAACGCCACGTCACCCTGTCTGGATTTTACCCTGGGCTCGACCAGCAGAGGACGCTTTGAAGACCTAAGGCATCTTTTAAAATAACATACAACAACCCTGCACCCTGATTATACCAACTTAGTTGGTGTTTCCTTACCCATGCTGCCCTACAAAGGCAAAAAAAACAGGAACTATACAAACATTGAAACTGAACTGAGAAAATGCCTTTAAAGTCTGGTATTGGGTTGGATATTGTAGTTACTGCAGTAGTAGTTAGACACAGAAATATCTCTAAGACGGGGTACATTTGAACCAGAAGGCTTAGTCACAGGATAAAGGAGCTGTAATCAAGACCATTTCGCCTTTGCATTTGCCTTCGTCGGGCAGCATGCATTCCTGAAAACATTTGCCGTTTGTATGCATTATACCCATTGCACTTGCAACCATCCCTTTGCACTTGCAACTGATCCTAGACTTGCACTAGGATGAATACTCCATCCTTTTAACCCCTTTAGTCTGATGCTGCATATACATGCTAGTTGACATTTAGTGCCTGGAGCGACATGTAAGCTGCAATCAGGCTTAGATTTGAGGGTTTTTTTCCCCTTTAAAAAATGTGGGTATGCGAGAGCTGAATGAATTCTACTGTAAGAGGAGGGTCATAGCCTTTTTCCCCCCTGTTTGTATGTGCTTCAGAGGCTGAGATATTTAGGTTTGAAGCGACAGAGGCCATCTTTTCCCAAAAAGGGCTTAGGCATTCAGCAAGAGTGTTTTTAAAATGGGTTAATAGCAGTGTTAATTTTGTCATCCATTTTTCAATTTAGTCTTAGGTCAAAGTCCATTCTTAGTCTTAGTCGCTTTTAGTCATTCAAAAAATCATTTTTGTTAAGTTATTATTTAGTCAACTAAAAGTCCAACATTTTAGTCTCGTTTTAGTCTTTCACAGATCATTTTTGTTAGTCAGAATTTAGTTGACTAAAACTGTCAAAGGGTTAGTCGACTAATATATTTAGTCTTAGTCTAATTGACAAAATTAACACTGGTTAATAGAATACAAGCTAAACCCCTTACCTGAAGATGAGTAGTGGAGTCATGGTCAAGTATTCGACACTGTAAAAACAAATGATACCGGGAAGTCATGATACGTTATATAGTTAAGCCGGTCTGCTACTGCTTAGCGTACAACAAAAAATAACAGCACAGTTTAACTTGAAATCACCAGTTCACCAGCTGCCTCAGAATTCCAAGTTCATTTAAATCCTAATTAGAAGTTCTGTGAAGCTCCGAATTGGAAATTGGTGAAACTTTGTGTTCAAACAACACAAAGCTTCAATTCAAAGCTTCACACAACTTGCAATAAAAACTTAAATTAACTTGGACTTCTGAGGCAGCTGGTATTTTTTACAGTTACCTGTTAACTGCAGTTCCTCCACCGATGATGCAACAGCAGCAGCAGACCCCAGCTATGACATGTGACGTACTGTACACTCACAATCAGAGATTTTATGGCCTCCATGTCCCTGCCCTGTGACCAATCCCTTCAATTGGCTCCAATTAAGTTTAATTGGGCTCAGCTCATTGTAATTGCTTTGTGAGCTCGCTTCAGATAGGTGGCTGACTACAGCTTCAAGCCTAATCAAAGAGAGTAGAGTGGAGTAAGATTATTCAAGTGTGTGCTTTTCCTGGATCCATGTGATGTCATGTGAATGCCCCTTTTAGGAGACCTTCGGTTAGGAGACCTTTGGAGCTTTTAGGTTGAGAATGAATGGAGTTCCCCTGGCACTGTAGATGGCGATAGCGCACAACACCCCATTAGGAGAACGAACTTGAGCTTTTTCCTTTGGATCAGGTGGGCGGAGTTTGAATCATCTTACTCTACTAAGACAATCTTTGGCCCAATGGGTTCATGATCACTACCTTTTGGTACCCTCAGAGAGAGTTTATGGGTAATACGAGAGAGGAATCTCGCTACTTTTTCCGGGTGGTACTGTCCACTAAGTGGCGCCATCCAGACAGCGCAGAGGAGCGCCAAGGAGCGCAGAGGCTGTTGAAATGAATGGGGTCGCATGGAGCTCAACCACGATGCTGCCATTGCTTTGGGAGAGAATTGGTATCATCGTTTCATTTTATTTTTCCAAAAGGCAGGATAGATTATCCTTTCAAACAGCAGTTAGTTTGAATGTTTAAACTTGCTGGATCTTTGTAAAATACGTCTTTATTGTCAATATGACGTCACGAGTGGCTTCACACACTGCGTTTAGATTGGTCGGCCGGCTGCATTGCTGTGATCACGACGACCGTAAAGCAATTTTGTTAGCAAGATGCTAGCGGAGCCTGACTCATAAATGCCAACGCTGTAGGAAATCAGAAGGACATACTTCCCAGGTTATTGTACATTTCATTGAAATCCACATTGGTTTCTCAGAACTTACAGTAATATTGTCAAGTTTCAGCAGACAGCGAGCACAATTGTCAGTTATTAGCGCCAGCCTTATGAGCTCTGCTGTCTCGACAGCGCTCCCTAGGTGAACTGCAGGCACGGGTTTGAGGGCGAGATTCAACACTGTATGTAAACCCACTGTGGTACCATTCAGGTAGTTCCAGTTAAGGTTAATGAGTTTCAATGAACATCGTTTAGATTTGGTGAGAGGATTGCTCCGTGTGCTCAGCCAGAGAACCTCTAACAGGGAGAAGGCTCAGTCTCATTGGTTCCCATTGTAGCCAGTTAGCTTTGCATGCATACTGCAGTAACTATGAAGTGTCCACTAGTTGGCGAGCGTAGTTCAGTCCTTCATGTGGGAAAATGTATGGAATGGAAAGGGGAACCCATATGCTAAATACATTGCTACTGCAATTTCCAGTCACAAATATTATCAACAAAACATTCCTGGTAAGCACTACGACTGTTGTTTAACAATAGGCTGTATTGACAAATCGTTCAGGTGTGTAGTTTTACAGCAGGTTAGAAGATTTCAACCTGTACTCGCTAGCATCGCGCTAATGTTTATGGGTTTGGCCCCATAAAAATTGAGCTTTGTGACCCAGTATATAATAATCTAGTGGCGCAAACTAATCGAAACGCTACTCAAATGGGGTCTTATTATTTCTAGCTTCGAACTTAATATTAATTAAAAAATTATTAAAAATCACAAAAATTATAATGGTAGAAAACTCCATTGACACCCATTCATTTTGCACTGGCCCGTGGTTAGGGTTAGCCAGTTGTGGCTAGTAGCTAGTTCCTTGAGTGAACACCCCCTGGGTGCACCTGCATGGGGCACCTAAGTCACGCCCTCTACTTCCTGGTTCATGGGGCATGGGGAGTCAAAAAATAATTACTGGGCTTGAAATGAGTGGTTTTTAGACACCAATCCAAACCTTGAACCTCCACCTATGCACCACAAATCCACCACGAGTCGCCTTCAAATTTTTGCAACTCATTGCCCCATGAACCAGGAAGTAGAGGGCGTGACTTAGGTGCCCCATTGGCAGGCCTGTTTCTAGGATTTTGGGGGCCCTAGGCAAAGGGGTTGTCGGGGCCCTAGGGCATTTTTTTTAGACGGGGGGGGTGGGTGGTGCACCTGACAGGGTAGCCACGGCGCCAGAACTTCTGTTCGGATGGGCCAGACAATTTTTGGATGGCACTTCAGTCATTGTCACATAGCCTACCATTACAACACAATGTCACAGAAACCATAGAAATCTAATGGAACAAACAAGAAGTCACCTTATAGACAGTGTTGTGGCAGGGCAACACATGCATGAAGGGCAATGAATGCATAAAGAGCAAGCATACACCAGCATTTCCTGTGAGGAAATGCAATCTAGTTATTATGATAACTAGTCCCTACAGTTCATTTTATGAAACTTTATGAAGAAAGACCTGGGCAAATATAGCCCATTCCATTCAGTAGGCTCCGCTCATGAAGTAGGCTAATTGAATGTTCAGTTTAACCTGGCCTATCTCACATGAGAGTATGCCTATATGGCCCAATCAGATTTTTTTGACCCTACCACGAAAATCATGATCTGCATTGCCAATCACAAATAAAGAAAGGTCTAATATTTCCAACCACTTTTAAAATCTAACCAAGGGTGCTCCATTTGTGCAAAACCAACTATTGACTCATACAACAATAGGCCTAGTCCAGAAACTCAAGGCTGAAAAACGAATGAGCAGGCACAGTGGGGGGTTTCGGGGATGTGATATTGGTAGCAAGAATTCTGTAACCAAGCCAGGGGGGGTCTCCTCGACGAGGTTTTTTTTCGTATTGCATCCATCACGCACTTGAAAATACAATCCAAATGTTTGTGCTGTTAGTAATACCGCTGCAAACACAAATAGGCTACTCTGTAGCGACCAAGGATCACTGAACAACCGCCTACGTTACTCCGTGGTTGACAACTGTGTCAATTATAGGCAGTGTTGCCAAAAGAAAATCAGCCAAAGTCGCTATGGGCTTGCTGAAAAGTCGCTAGAAGTCGCTAGATGACGTCATGACGTTACGTATGACGTCACAATGTCACGCACGGCGCGCTGATCTACAGAAAACGTGTCCACATGCCTTCGTCCACAGTACAAATGGGCGGTTTTGGAGATCACAGCTTATCTGCAGCCCCGCTTAACCGTGGGAAACGCTTCTGACGGCGGCGCAGAGTCAGAATTATGTGGAAAAACAATTCATTTGTCACTGAAAATGCACGTTTTAAAAAGTCGCCACATGCACCAAAAAGTCGCTAAAGACGCTAGATGAGTTTTTTGTCGCAATGTGCCCGAGATTCACTGCGGTCGGTGCGGCCAGCCTGCTAGTGCTCATTTAAATTTGTCATATGCTTGTAGGGTAGACCGAGTAAAGTTAAATAAACCTGTGTAACCACAAGACTCTGATCTAATTCCAAAGTGTAGGCATAACATAAATGACAGTCCCAAAACATTTGGTGACCATATCGAAGATTGTGTAATCTCGGTTTATGTTGACATTCGGTTCCTGCCATATCTTTGTCCCATATCGCTTGCCGTAGTCTCATACAAGCAGATGTACGTGCATGAGAATTCCTGTGCGTATCACAAAAGCTGCCACACCGTGGTGCATCATGTGTCACGTCTGTCTCTACCCGCCGCCTCTAGAAATGCAATGTGTGGTGTCGTGGGGAGGGACACTGATTTGCCTCTCACAAGACAAGCGAAATAGTCGCTAGATTCGGCCAGATTGAGCCTGAAAAGTCGCTAAGTCGCTAGATGATTTTTTTTGTCGCCAGAGGTGGCAAAAAGTCGCTAAATCTAGCGACAAAGTCGCTAAATTGGCAACACTGATTATAGGGGACCAATACCCCGGTGCCCTTACCTTGAGTTGTCTTGACCGCAGAATGTATCCCAGAATGTATCCCAACCTCTGTAATCCACACGTTTCCACAAGCATGGTCCCAAATTCCAATGTGTAATCCATATATAGTAATAGCAAGAAATTCGGCTACAATTTAGCTGTCCAAGCGCACTTGTGTGACTCGTGTTATCCGAAATATTGGTCATATGCATTGCACATTGTTAATTCGTTTCTTCTTGCGTTTGTCCACATTCAAAACAGTTCCGTGTCGAAAAAAGGTGCGTTATTGAACAATCGACGTTTGCCCAGTGCTTGTTACAGCACATGGATTAATGCTTCACAGATGTTTTTGAAAACATAACACTGTAAATGAAACATCTCGCTGTCTGGGCGATGTCAACTGGCCTGGGACAGTTTGGTTGCAGTACAGAGAGTAGCCTAATATGTCGCCTTCAAGATTAACTGTTATTTTAAAAGCAACTGTCTTGAGCCAAAATGTAATATAAACTGGCGTCTGCGCAATATCCAGTGAGAGATTATGTAGCTTCATCTTCAATTTGTATTTGCGCTGGATTTGACGGTTGAACAAATTGGAAGGGGCCCCCCTCGAGATGGGGGTACTTTGACTACTTTTGTCGCTGCACCTTTTGGCAATTGACATTTTCACGTCGCTGTCGCTGATGCAAACCTATTGGAAGGGGGGCCCCCTCGAGCAGGGGGTATTAGGGAGGCGCTGTTGCTTCCCTCGCAACAGAGCCCTTAAAGATGGCATTGCCTTATTATAAAGCTATTTCAAATCGTCATTGCTGTTGGGTCCATAACTTGTCGTCCTTGGGGGCCCCACCTACTCGGGGGCCCTAGGCAACTGCCTACATTGTGTACCTTAACGCAACGGGCCTGCCCATTGGACTCTCTCTGCAATATGGGTCATCAGTGGCCTATTGACCCGCAATATGGGTCATCAGTGGCCTATTGACCTGCAATAAGGGTCATGAAGGGCCTATTGACCCGTTTAGAAGTTACGTCATCACTAACTGAATGCACATTGTTGACTCAAAAATTGACTCATAAAAATATCCTGGAATTACAACGAAATTGGATGCCCATCAGCAGTATTCTTTCAAGTATTGGCAGCTATTAAACATTGAATAGGCTTATGTTGATACGACATCTCCGATGTGTCTTCTCGCATTTGTTGGGAACGTCTTCACTGCAGCGCATCTTCTGTCTCTTTTAACTAAGACCACTGTAAAATCAGTCCATCAATTAACAAGTGAATTTCTAACTGAGTGGCTGCAGATGATTCATACAAGTGGCGTATGTATGCATGCGTCATCTGTCATATTTATACGCAACATAACCGTTTATTTCTCAGCAGCCTTGGCGACTGCTCTCGTCGTGTGTTTTGATGCAATGCCTTGTAATTATCATGTGGGGGGAAACCTGCATTGTACTTCAGTATAAAATGACAGATATTTTTTTCTGCAGTCCTCACATTAAATATTACCAAATGCCAGACTTCATACACACCAAAATAATTTTGTTATTGTGCGCAGCATTTCTCTTTTTAAATTGGCTACCTCAGAAACAGCGCTTTCACCCTTTCCCATTCTTTCATTACATTACATTATTACATTACATTGCACTTAGCTGACGCTTTCATTTGTTCAAAGCGACTTACAGTTGTTATTTTTCAGGGTATTGGTTACAGTCCCTGGAGCAATGTGGGGTTAGGTGCCTTGCTCAATGGCACTTCAGCCTAATAGCTACGGTCGTATGGGAGTGACCTCTGCGCGGCAGTCATGTCACATGGGTCTAAGAGTGCGTTGCAATATGCGACCTTGCCTCCTCCACTTGCGTGTCCCGCCTCCCGGCCCCTCCTCCGTGGAGAAAACGAAGTTTCCCAGCTGTCAGCCTCGCCACAGCAACTTTTGAGGAACTGTTTTTCATTCACCATCCCAATTGCAAATGAGAAAAAGACTCTACAATTGAGCTTTTGCAAGATATTGAAATATAATGCTGCGATGTCATCATGACATATTACTTCTTGGTAGGAGGAGAGAAGCAAGTGGAGGAGGCAAGTGGAGGCGGCAAGGTCGCATATTGCAACGCACTCTAAGTCATCACGGGAATAACATTTTTGGCATGCAGTGGAGCAGCCACCTCAGGGCAACTGCTCTGGCTTGGGACCTCCTCCATGCCGTCGGTAATCTACCCTGATTGGCATTCCTCTAGCTGACGTGAATTGCGGGTGTAGTCCACATGCCTGTGAGGCAGTTCACTCGCTGCTTCAAGTAGGAAGCAGCGTTTGTTATGCGTCTCGGGAAATGCTTTGTTTGCCAAGCATTCAACCCCAACTTATTAAGACCGAGCAGATCTCGTTTTGATCACGAAAATATTTGCTCGGTTGCGACCGAGCCTAATTTGATACATCCGGATTTTTGTTCCTAAGTAACTTTCAAGGTTTTCACGTCCACACTTTTTTAGTAGGAAATCCACGCACTTCTTAGTACATGCGGCCCCTGGCATGTGAGTTTCCTTCATTATCCACAGTATCCAGTAGTATTATAGATTTTACAGTTTGTGTGAGTTAAAACCTGTGCATGGTCGCTAGGGTATAAAAGGGGAAAAAAAGCTGACATCAGTTGACAGGACATTAGAGATGAATGGTCTATTTTTTTTTGGAAAAAAGAAATAACAGGGAAAAAATTGTTTAGCTTGGATGCTCTTGATTTGACTGACTCTGACTCTGATAATCTTTAACTTTCACTTTGAATTACACTTTGAACACAGTGCCACATTTTTTTTCCAAGAAAATGAAGGCAGTGGGCTCGTTCGTGATGAAGCGGTGATGCTTTTGCTAGGCAGAGCGCATGCAAACTCAACCATTTTCCATTAGCGTACAAACTCAGCCATTTTCATGCATTCTGGTTAGAAAATCCTACCACTGCTTCATCACGAACAAGCCCAGTTACAGGAAGTGAAGCGACACTGACCCTTTGCAGAGCGACAGACAGCACACCATGCTGCTCTGGCCACAGTTGAGGAACAGATGAACAAACTTTGTACACAACAACATTTAATGACACAGGGAGGTCAACTAAAGGTACAAAAATATATTTGTTTTATCTACAAATCATAAAAATCATAAATAAAAGCAATTTGATTTTTTTTTTTTTGCATACAAAAAAAGATTCTGCACAACCCATAAAGTGTGAATATTTTGAACTCAAAGAACATTGCTATGGATGTGTGAAGGGCTGCAGAGACATCACAGACCAATAACAGCACACAGTAGAGCAGGGGTGTCCAACTCGTTTCCGTTCGGGGCCACATGCAGTAACTCAGTGGCGGTTAAACCCATTTCAGGGCCTTAGATGAAATGTAGACATGGGCCCCTCTGGACTTATTTTTGCTGGCATTTACCATGGCTGGCTTGCCTATTGGGGGGCCTATTTACCATAGCTGGCTTGCCTATTGGGAGGCCTATTTACCATAGCTGGCTTGCCTATTGGGAGGCCTATTTACCATGGCTGGGTTGCCTATTGGGAGGCCTATTTACCATAGCTGGCTTGCCTATTGGGAGGCCTATTTACCATGGCTGGGTTGCCTATTGGGGGGCATATTTACCATGGCTGGGTTGCCTATTGGGGGGCCTATTTACCATGGCTGGCTTGCCTATTGGGGGGCCTATTTACCATGGCTGGCTTGCCTATTGGGGGGCCTATTTACCATAGCTGGCTTGCCTATTGGGAGGCCTATTTACCATAGCTGGCTTGCCTATTGGGAGGCCTATTTACCATAGCTGGCTTGCCTATTGGGAGGCCTATTTACCATGGCTGGGTTGCCTATTGGGAGGCCCTACACTGGGCAGTTTTGATGGGGCCCTAGGTAGCTGCCTAGGCAATTGGTGCCAATTAGTACCTGCCAATTGGTAAAGACGGCTCTGGCCGGCTCTGGCCAAACCAGTAATTGGAAAATATCACAATTTGCTGTTTCACATCAGAATTACATTGCTAGTTAATCACCTTGTTCTATATTACATGTTCTCACTATTCTGCAATTTTTCACTTTTGGCCAATCAGGGGCCCCTTTGCAGGTGGGGGGCCCTAGGCTGCAGCCATATCAAGCCTGTGGGGGCCCCTTTGCAGGTGGGGGGCCCTAGGCTGCAGCCATATCAAGCCTCTGCGTTAATCCGGCCCTGCCAGTCTACTGTACGGCTGAGCACATAACAGTGTGTGGCTAGACAAAGTCACAGCGCCTCTGGAGACCAAATACACTCTTGATCTTCATACACTCTCTGCAACGTGTGGCACAGTTTCATCAAAGTGGAAAGAGGAAGTGTGTGTTTTAAATAGAGGAAGTGTGTGTCTAAAAGGCGAAGTACTTCCTCTCCTGCGGTGGCAGGTAGCGGGGCTGCCTGTCGTCATGGTGATTCTCAAATCCCCAGAGAAATGTCACCACAGGCTCATGGCGATGTTTTAGTCCCTTAATATTGTTGGGGCAGCCATGGCTCAATGGCTAGAGCATAAGCAACCATATTAAAGAAAAACAAATAAATAAAATAGTTTTTACAGGTACCAACAGAAGACAATAGTCTCTTTCACAGCATAGAATTCCATCTTTGCACGGCCATCACCATAGCTCTTTCAAATAACACTTCATTACATCACATTACACTACATTACTACAGAACACTACATTACTACAGAACATTACACTACATTACATTACATTACATTACTACAGAACATTACATCACATTACATTACATTACTACAGAACATTACATTACATTACATTACATTACATTACATTACATTACTACAGAACATTACACTACATTACTACAAAACATTACACTACATTACTACAAAACATTACATTACATTACATTACACTACAGTACATTACACTACAGTACATTACATTCCATTCCATTACAGGCTCTGCATAGTTTATACAGTCAGAGTCCCAGCACAGCATCTCTGGATTAGCCAGAAATGTATATCTGATTTCACTGTCATATAAAAATACTTTTAGAATTCATTAAAAACATCTAAAACTGCCCCAAGTCTGGGCCCCGCACTGTCGGCTATCACCTTCAACCGTCTCTCTCTTTACAGATGACTCAGATATCACAACTGTCTGTAACTAATGGACTGCAGTGAAACGCCCAAACGTCTGACAGCTTCCCATCCTCCAGGAAGTGGCGAGGTTATGTAACGTACATCCACCATACCGTACGCGTACGCTCAGCATGTGGTAGCGTAGGAAACAGTCCAGGACTTGATTTCTCGAAAGCATCGTTGCTAACCAGTTCGCAACTTTGTAGGTTGTCAATGGAAAATTGCATTGCAACCAAGTAAGTTGCTAACTTAGTTAGTGATGACGCTTTCGAGAAACGCACTCCAGAGCAGGTTACTATAGACTCACAGTTTGGCAGGAAACACTAAAGAGGACGCTACTGTGTATGTATCCCACATGCCCCCCGGACCAAGCGTTCTGGAAGAGACTACAGGTACAGCAGGGGAGTCACCAGACCTATTTTACAGGGGCACGTGCCTGGGTATTGATTTGCTGTTCCCCGGTATGCGTTTCACACAAAAAAAAACAACAACTATGCTAACTATGCTTGGAATTTAGCTTAAGTTTAAAATAGGGAGTAATCTACAGAATCCGCACAAAATAGGGCACATGCCCTACTTGCAGTAATATAATTGATTTATAATTTAAAATAAATAACTGCACAAAATGTTTTTTTGCGCTTTGCGTGCTCGCATTATCTCTTGGTGCCATCCTGTGTAGCATTAGGTCAGCTGACGCCCCTGAGGTACAGTACACCTCCCACTAGGGTTGCCAACCGTCCCTTGAAATACGGAATCGTTCCGTATTAAGAGATAAAAGTACGGTTTCCGTATTGAACTGAACGGGATACGGGACGTAAAAATGTGTTAAAATGCCTGAAATTACATATTTCGTATTTTTTTCATTGACAGTTGGCAACCCTTCCTTCCACACGTGATTACATTATTACATTACATTACATTGGTATTTAGCAGACGCCTTTGTTCAAAGCGACTTACAAGGAGTAATTTAAACAAGAGAGAAGAGGACAATGCATTAAAAGTAGCAAAAAAGTAAACAAAAGACCTCAAGGTCCAGTGTACAGTTGCAACACTGACAACATTGTCAAACACAAGGTGCTAGAAGCAACATTAAATAATAGGAAGGTAACAAGGCAAATTGGATAATGATGGACGTGACGAGCGTGTGATGAGCGTGTGGTTGCCAACTGTCAATGATAATGATGGACGTGACGAGCGTGTGATGAGCGTGTGGTTGCCAACTGTCAATGAAAAAATGTGTCAGGAACGAGTGACTGGAGGACGCTGCATAGATCTCCCACTGAGGCATTACCTGTAATACATAGGGAGCGTGTCTATGGTCCCACAGCCCATTGGTCCCACAGCCCATTGGTCCCACATCACTAAGATTTTTAACATTATTTTTAGGCCTATTGGTTCTCTTAGTTTACTTGGAAATGTGGGAACATGGACTTGTAGAGCATTGGGCTTATATTTGAATAATTTCTTAAAACTGGGAACATGGAAGCTGGGACCAATGGGCCGTGGGACCAATGGGCTGTTGGAACATAGAGCTGACCCCCATACATAGGCTCCAATACATTACACACACATACAGTATATACATATCCCACTGGCTCAATATGTGGTAGGATAGCTGTGTTCATTTGCCCCCTGCTCTCTATGTGGCAGACTGGTCCCCACTTGCTGCCCAACCCGTCACATAGCGTACGGATTACCCATACGGGCCAGTGGCGCAGGGCCCAGCGGCACCAGCCATTTACAGCCAGTAGGGGGCACCATAAAGGTTCATAATGGGGGGCACCTGAGAGGTATAAGTGCCCGAGGCCAACACAGTGTCTTAATATTATCCGGGCAGATAGAAGCAACAGAGTATGTCCGTTAATGCCGTTCCTGCATTCCCATTGGCTGTGGCGACCTTCCCTGAACCGCATCATAGCTCATTTACATAATATTCGTCTACAAACTGTCGCCTTATATCGCCTCTAGACGTCCGAATCACTCCTGTCTCTTCTGTCGCCAGCAACTCAACACCAAGTCAATAACTCCCGTTGCTTGGCAACTCAACACAAAGTCAATAACTCAAGTCACGTTTGATGTATTCGTGCCTTAATAGGTTAATGGGTCCCCGTCACACGGTGTGCGGTTACGTTTGATGCCTTAATAGGTTCCTGGGTCCCCGTCACACGGCGTGCGGTCGCCGTCCGGCAGGAAGCTGTTGAGCGTGAGGTTGTCTCCTCCGTCACTGTCGGTATCCGTGGTAACGGGGATGAGGGCCCCGTTGCTCTTGGGGAAGCGGTGTCGTCGGGGGGCGGCGACGGGGCCGGTGTGGTTGGTGACGGGGGACATCGGGGGGCCGTCTCCGTCGGGCATCAGCGCCGAGATACACACCATCTCCGTCCCGTCGTCCAGGTCCTCTCCCATCCCCAGCCCAGCGCCTTAACAAGAAAGAAAACATTTTAAACCATCCCCAGCCAAGCGCCTTAACAAGAAAGAAAACATTTTAAACCATCCCCATCCCAGCGCCTTAACGAGAAAAGAAAACATTTTAAACCATCCCCATCCCAGCACCTTAACAAGAAAGAAAACATTTTAAACCATCCCCAGCCAAGCGCCTTAACAAGAAAGAAAACATTTTAAACCATCCCCATCCCAGCGCCTTAACGAGAAAAGAAAACATTTTAAACCATCCCCATCCCAGCACCTTAACAAGAAAGAAAACATTTTAAACCATCCACAGCCCAGCGCCTTAACAAGAAAGACACATTTTAAACCATCCCCAGCCAAGCGCCTTAACAAGAAAGACACATTTTAAATCCAAACGTATACAGTCACTCAACATTCTTCAAATGGCTACCTAAAACAGGGGTCTTGCGAACTTCAGATTAACCAACTACATTGGCTCCAACTAAATCCAGTTCGTTATGATGTCCAGGGGCCTATACCACATTATGATGTCCTGGGGCCTATACCACATTATGATGTCCAGGGGCCTATACCACATTATGATGTCCAGGGGCCTATACCACATTATGATGTCCAGGGGCCTATACCACATTATGATGTCCAGGGGCCTATACCACATTATGATGTCCAGGGGCCTATACCACATTATGATGTCCAGGGGCCTATACCACATTATGATGTCCAGGGGCCTATACCACATTATGATGTCCAGGGGCCTATACCACATTATGATGTCCTGGGGCCTATACCACATTATGATGTCCAGGGGCCTATACCACAAAGCTGGTGCAGGAGTAAGCCAGGTCCACAACATGAGGAGTCCAGGCTCTTCTATTAGATGATTTACACCTTAACTCAACATGGTTTACTCCTGAACCGGCTTTGCAGTATAGGCCGCAGGAATGGCATAGCTGGCAAGTTAATAATATTACTTACGGCGCATGTGGAAGCGGTAGCGTTGCTTCGCGGCGGAGAGGCGTGTGCAGAGCACGATGGAACATGCCATGAAGAAGGTGGCCAACCCCGCCAGCGACGCTATGGCGATCAGGCAGTTCCCCACCAGGCTCTTGTTGTTGGTGTGGCCCGGCTGCCATGGCGACGGCTGGGTGAAGACCGGACAGTCGGGCCTCTTCGGCGTCACCGGCGACGACGGCTTGGTTGTTGTGGTGGTGGTGGTTGTCGTGGTGATGACCTCGGTGACTTTGTGGCCGGGGTCAGGGGGGAGGACCGCGGCGGCACTGGTGGCGTTTGGGGCGTTGGTGGCGTTTGGGGCGTTGGTGGTCGGCACGTAGTGAGTGGTGGTATTCATGCCATTGCCAGCGTTGTCACCAGGTGCTGCCGTGACGATGGTGCCATTACCAGCAGCAGCCGTAGACGCGGCGTTGGCGGTTTTGTTGTCGGAGCTGCTGGTCACAGGAGGGGGCACGGCGGAGGTGACAGACTGGAACCCGGGAGCTCCGGTTGGAGCAGAGGAGGCCATGACAGCACCGGGTGTGTGGGGCGGCTCCAGGGCTGGAGGAGTAGAGGAGGAGGAGGAGGAGGAGGAGGAGGAGGAGGAGGAGGAGGAAGAGGCGGACGAGGAGGAGGAGGAGGAGGAGGAGGAGGAGGTGATGGCGGCGGCAGGATTCAGTACGCTTGAGACGTTGCCCGTAGCGACCGAGGGAGGTGTTACGGCGGAGGTGTTGCCGGGGAGACCCTCGTGGGAGCCGTTTTGAGGCTCGTTACCACCAAAGGCACCTGCAGGGGGCGGTGTGATGGACACATCCACAGATTTCCCAGAAGGTCTTGTGATGGCGTCTGAGAGTTCCGGGGTGTGTGTCACATCGCGAGGAGCGTCTGTGTCGTTGGAGTCGGCCGCCGACCGCCGCATTCTAGAACCCTCTTCCCGTGTCATGTGACTGAAGGAGTGGGCTGGCGTCAGCTGTGTGGTTGCCGGTAGCAACAGGAGCGTCGTGGCCAGCCAGACAGACAGCAGATGACACAGCGTCGCCATGGTGACGAATCTAGAAATGGAACATGGAACACGTGGGAGTCAGAGGCAAGTTTAGAGAAAAGCAGACACACGCACACACATGCACACACAAACACACACACACACACACACACACACACACACACACACACACACACACAAACACACACACACACACACACACACACACACATACACACACACACACACACACACACACACACACACACACACACACACACACACACACACACACACACACACACACACACACACAAACACACACACACACACACACAGGGAAGTTTAGCACATTCGAATGTTCACAGGAAAAAAACAACTAACTTCCTGGTCCATTCAAATGTTACATTACACTTACATTAGCTGACGGTTGTGTCCAAAGCAACTTACAGTAGTTATGACAGGGTATTGGTTACAGTCCCTGGAGCAGTGTGTGATTAGGTGCCTTGGTACAGGGTATTGGTTACAGTCCCTGGAGCAGTATGGGGTTAGGCTCCTTGGTACAGGGTATTGGTTACAGTCCCTGGAGCAGTGTGGGGTTAGGTGCCTTGGTACAGGGTATTGGTTACAGTCCCTGGAGCAGTGTGGGGTTAGGTGCCTTGGTGCAGGGTATTGGTTACAGTCCCTGGAGCAGTGTGGGGTTAGGTGCCTTGGTGCAGGATATTGGTTACAGTCCCTGGAGCAGTGTGGGGTTAGGTGCCTTGTTCAAGGATACTTCAGCCATGGATGGAGGTGTAGGGAGAGGTAAGGGTGGGATTTGAACCTACAACCCTCTGATCTTAAGACCACCTCCCTCACCATTAGACCACAGCTTCCCACATGTTCACAGGAAACAAACAACTGACTTCTTGGTATGATGAGATAGTTGGCTATTAATTGTGATTAATTAATCACACAAAAATGTACGCGATTAAAAAAATGAACTCATTTTATTCGCACTACAAAATATAGCTTAAGAGTTCTGGATTAGACCAGTGGAGGGCAGTATTACGCCTGATGGTGAACAACCTGCTGAAATTGAGAAGAATGCTCTCTTCTTTTAAAAAGGGAAATCTTTAGATTAAGCTTATGTATTGTCATTAGACAAAATCCATTTGAAAAAGATACTTTTTACTGTTCTCAAGTCAGATATTGAAATGTGATTAAAATGCGATTAATTCGATTAATTAATTTCAAAGCGGACAGATTAATTCGATATATTTTTTTTAATCGAGTCCCAGCCCTAGATGAGATAGCTGGCTATTCAGGGCAATATGTAAATGGTCCTAACACCCTGACCACAGAGCTGGCTCTCCTCAACACCCTGACCACAGAGCTGGCTCTCCTCAACACCCTGACCAC
>NC_085867.1:708861-726361 GCF_034702125.1 Engraulis encrasicolus
GGCACTACAATACTATGACATAACATAGGGCCTTTAGTAATCACATAACATAGGGCGTTTAGTAATGCCATAACATAGGGCCTTTCGTAAATGACATAACATAGTGCCCTTAGTAATGCCATAACACAGGGCCTTTAGTGATGCACTTGGACGTGGTCATTGCCATTCTGGTAACAGCGAGTGCCGTGTCTTACAGTAACGGGCTAATGCACACACATGTAATTGTCAGAATTATTACACCAGTAACTAATTACATTTACTCAGTTAGCTTTTATGAGCACGTTGTAATTTTTCAATAGGTTTTAAAATTAGTACTTCTACTTGTACTTGAGTACATGGTGACCCAAGTACTCAATAACACTGGAACCAGGCACGTAGTACTGAGTAAACCAGGCACGTAGTACGGAGTAAAATTAGACTGATAGAGACTAAATGACATGCTGCACAATTATAAAACGGATAAAAGGAAACAACACAGGATTATGCACATCAGTTTCACTATTTTACACGGCCCCACCTCTCTTGGATCAGATGGATGATGGCTGGTGCCAAGCAAGAGATAGAGGTCATGGAGGACGATATTCAAGAAAAAGAAACATTGAATTCTCGAGAGGTAAGCTTATCAAAAGTAACTAAGTACTTTAATCTGTTAAAACACAGTGCTATAAATTTGTTGTTACCAGAATGGCAATGACCAAGTCATAGTGCATCACTAAAGGCCCTGTGTTATGTCATAGTGTAGTACTATGGTAGTTCACTTTCCAATGTCTGGTACAGCGTGCCACCGGTGGGACGGCGGGCATTATTGGGTTACGACAAATTACATTTGAAGTGATGCACTTTTTAATCTTGCTTGAGTAGACATAGATAGGTACTTTCACTTTTACTTGAGTAGAAATTAAGCAAAGTAACCAAAACCACGCCCTGATGAAGGCCAGACGGCTGAAACCGGTCTGCGTTTTTAACATGTTTACCCCGATGTAAAACAAAGGGTTTTTAATACTTCAACTACCTCGACTCAAAGGAGAGTGCTTTGGATACAGTTCATAAGTTTATCAAGCCCTAAAAGGAATAACCAGATGCACCCCTTCAACCTGGAGAAAAGACTATAGAGCGCTCGCTATTCTTTCCTTTTGCAATTAAATACACTCTTATTTCATTAAAACATTTTCTTCAGTTTTCCACCAGATCAGATACATAAACATACGGTAGACACCCTCTAGTCGTATTCTTACCTCATGGATGGCGATGGCGGCGAGATCTGAAATGTGGGGTCAATCGCAGCAGTAGCGACTGATCACCTTGCCCGCTTCAGGGTAGAGGCACATGTCTGACACACACACACACACACACACCGATTCAGACACACACTCATACCAATACACCCAGGCTCACACACTCTTGACTGCGGGCTGTTGGACGTTGGGCCCCACCTGAACTGAATAGAGGAAGCAGGAAGAGAAGAGAGAGAGCGTGTGTGTGTGTGTGTGTGTGTGTGTGCGTGCGTGTGCGTGTGCGTGTGCGTGTGCGTGTGTGTGTGTGTGGTTGTTTCAGGCGCGTCACACACTTACACACACATCATGACTGATGTTGACGCAACTGACAGCGTTGAGCAAGAAGCAGCACGATGCTCCATATAGCACAAAAAACATTTCCGCTTGGTGTGTGTGTGTGTGTGTGTGTATGTGTGTGTGTGCGCGTAAGTGTATGTGTGTGTGTGCACATAACCACCATGTTTATTTTTGTTGCCAGTTCATATAAACTCGAACTAACTTCCTTGGGGACCAATAAAGTCATCTAATCTAATCTTCCTTCACCATGCTGGCAGTGAATCTTAAACATGCTAGTAGTGCATCTTAAACATGGTAATAGTGCATCTTAAACATGGTAATAGTGCATCTTAAACATGGTAGTAGTGCATCTTAAACATGGTAGTAGTGCATCTTAAACATGGTAGTAGTGCATCTTAAACATGGTAGTAGTGCATCTTAAACATGGTAGTAGTGCATCTTAAACATGCTAGTAGTGCATCTTAAACATGCTAGTAGTGCATCTTAAACATGGTAGTAGTGCATCTTAAACATGGTAGTAGTGCATCTTAAACATGGTAGTAGTGCATCTTAAACATGCTAGTAGTGCATCTTAAACATGCTAGTAGTGCATCTTAAACATGGTAGTAGTGCATCTTAAACATGGTAGTAGTGCATCTTAAACATGGTAGTAGTGCATCTTAAACATGGTAGTAGTGCATCTTAAACATGGTAGTAGTGCATCTTAAACATGGTAGTAGTGCATCTTAAACATGCTAGTAGTGCATCTTAAACATGCTAGTAGTGCATCTTAAACATGCTAGTAGTGCATCTTAAACATGGTAGTAGTGCATCTTAAACATGGTAGTAGTGCATCTTAAACATGGTAGTAGTGCATCTTAAACATGGTAGTAGTGCATCTTAAACATGGTAGTAGTGCATCTTAAACATGCTAGTAGTGCATCTTAAACATGGTAGTAGTGCATCTTAAACATGCTAGTAGTGCATCTTAAACATGCTAGTAGTGCATCTTAAACATGCTAGTAGTGCATCTTAAACATGCTAGTAGTGCATCTTAAACATGGTAGTAGTGCATCTTAAACATGGTAGTAGTGCATCTTAAACATGGTAGTAGTGCATCTTAAACATGGTAGTAGTGCATCTTAAACATGGTAGTAGTGCATCTTAAACATGGTAGTAGTGCATCTTAAACATGGTAGTAGTGCATCTTAAACATGGTAGTAGTGCATCTTAAACATGGTAGTAGTGCATCTTAAACATGGTAGTAGTGCATCTTAAACATGGTAGTAGTGCATCTTAAACATGGTAGTAGTGCATCTTAAACATGGTAGTAGTGCATCTTAAACATGGTAGTAGTGCATCTTAAACATGCTAGTAGTGCATCTTAAACATGCTAGTAGTGCATCTTAAACATGGTAGTAGTGCATCTTAAACATGGTAGTAGTGCATCTTAAACATGGTAGTAGTGCATCTTAAACATGGTAGTAGTGCATCTTAAACATGGTAGTAGTGCATCTTAAACATGGTAGTAGTGCATCTTAAACATGGTAGTAGTGCATCTTAAACATGGTAGTAGTGCATCTTAAACATGGTAGTAGTGCATCTTAAACATGGTAGTAGTGCATCTTAAACATGGTAGTAGTGCATCTTAAACATGGTAGTAGTGCATCTTAAACATGGTAGTAGTGCATCTTAAACATGGTAGTAGTGCATCTTAAACATGGTAGTAGTGCATCTTAAACATGCTAGTAGTGCATCTTAAACATGCTAGTAGTGCATCTTAAACATGGTAGTAGTGCATCTTAAACATGGTAGTAGTGCATCTTAAACATGGTAGTAGTGCATCTTAAACATGCTAGTAGTGCATCTTAAACATGGTAGTAGTGCATCTTAAACATGGTAGTAGTGCATCTTAAACATGCTAGTAGTGCATCTTAAACATGGTAGTAGTGCATCTTAAACATGGTAGTAGTGCATCTTAAACATGGTAGTAGTGCATCTTAAACATGGTAGTAGTGCATCTTAAACATGGTAGTAGTGCATCTTAAACATGGTAGTAGTGCATCTTAAACATGGTAGTAGTGCATCTTAAACATGGTAGTAGTGCATCTTAAACATGGTAGTAGTGCATCTTAAACAGCACAACTGATGAAATGATTTCAGTGTCGTCATCCTCCCTAATCAGCATAGTGTGAGAACAGCAGTGGAAGGGCACGGCGTGTGAGAACAGCAGTGGTAGGGCACGGCACTGCACTGCTACGCCGGTGACCCGGGCTCGACTCCGGCCTGAGTGAGGTTATTCATTTGCCGATCCTTGCCCATCTCTCTCCACTCGCTTCCTGTCAATGTCTTCACTGTCCTGTCACAAATAAAGGCAAAAAGTCCAAAAATGTATATATTTATTTTAAAAAGTACAGTAACATGACCGGTGAGGGTAGGCGTGATGATGTGAAGAGCTCTTTAGACATCCTGGGCCTATACTACAAAGCTGGTTCAGGATGAGTTAAGGAGGTTTAGTTAAGAGGTAAATCATCTAATAGCCTACAAGAGCTTTTCTTAAGAAAATGAGGACTCCAGGCTCTTCTATTAGATGATTTACCTCTTAACTTAACCTGTAGTATTAGGCCCCCAGTCTGTCTGCCTTTAAGGACTTCCTTCTTAGCTTGAGTTCATTTCTGAGCGAGTGGAAATGTGACCGCCATGTGGCAAGTGCAGAACAGAGGGCCATCACCATGGAAACCACCACTTCCTGTTCTGCTGAATCACCATGGTGACGTGTCGCGTGCTGCTGTTTGGCGTTGTTCTGAGCGTGTGCAGCCTGTGCACTGCCTCCAGTGTTGCCAGATTGGGCAGTTTCCCTCCCAATTGGGCTGCTTAGGATGGCCGTCTGCGGGTAAAAAAAGGCATTCAGGCGTTTAGGTGGAGTTTTCTGCCAATTTATGGCCATAGAAATCAATAGAAATTAGTTCAAATCGGACCGGATTTGGTGCTTCCAGGTGGGTTTTGATTATTTTTTTCTCATCTGGCAACCCTGACTGCCTCATGCCTCCGCAGTGACATGTAAACACTCTCCCCAGTGGCCCAACAACTGCACACTGGGCCCCAGGCCAAAACAGCGATAGGGCCCCCCATACAGCCTGCCATGGTCATAATAGGGCCCCCACCACCACAGGAGGGCCCTAAACCTAGGGGCAAATGCCCTGCTTGCCCCCCTCATAGCTCCGTCCCTGAGTGTCCCTCAAGTGCAGAGGTGTCAAAGTAAAAGTTAAAGTAAGTAACAGTAAATTAAAAAGTAAATTAAATTCACGGTGTATGTGCACTAGCACGTGATATTACATCGCACCATTTATGCCTTTGTGCCTAACGAGGTAGATAGACTGTGTTGTTACTGAAAAACATTAAAAGCCTAAACAAGGACCCACCACAAATCTGACCCAACCATTGCAATCAGCTGATCGTAAGACACATACAACACAGGTCTATTGGTTAGTCAGATAAGTTTCCCGTGGTGGAAGGAAACTTCTCTGTTTTCTTTTTTTTAAGCTTTTGACACCTCTGCACACCACCCCACCTAGTTACTGAATGTGGGACTTTCATGTAGAACACACTAATGCAACACACACTATAAAGAAGAAAAAAAAGAGCAAAATCCAGATCAGAGTTGGAAAATAGAAAAAAGCTGAGCTTTGGCCACCATTGAGATGGGTGTAGTCCTACTGTTGCTACTGGAGATGGGTGTAGTCTGTTGCTACTGGAGATGGGTGTAGTCCTGTTGCTATGGAGATGGGTGTAGTCCTGTTGCTATGGAGATGGGTGTAGTCCTACAGGAGATGGGTGTAGTCTGTTGCTACTGGAGATGGGTGTAGTCTGTTGCTACTGGAGATGGGTGTAGTCCTACTGGAGATGGGTGTAGTCTGTTGCTACTGGAGATGGGTGTAGTCTGTTGCTATGGAGATGGGTGTAGTGCTACTGGAGATGGGTGTAGTCCTACTGGAGATGGGTGTAGTCTGTTGCTATGGAGATGGGTGTAGTCCTACAGGAGATGGGTGTAGTCCTACTGTTGCTACAGGAGATGGGTGTAGTCTGTTGCTATGGAGATGGGTGTAGTCCTACTGGAGATGGGTGTAGTCTGTTGCTACTGGAGATGGGTGTAGTCTGTTGCTACAGGAGATGGGTGTAGTCTGTTGCTATGGAGATGGGTGTAGTCCTACTGAAGGCAAGTTTCATTTTTCACCCTCTGATGTTTATATTCAATTATGTATTGAAGGTGTTTCAGTGTTTAGGGACTCCTGCGTATAACTACACTAATGTGAATTCTATAGCCAGATCTGCTACTAATGTGAATTCTATAGCCAGATCTGCTACTAATGTGAATTCTATAGCCAGATCTGCTACTAATGTGAATTCTATAGCCAGATCTGCTACTAATGTGAATTCTATAGCCAGATCCGTTATCACTAATGTGAATTCTATAGCCAGATCTGATATAACTACACCAATGTGAATTCATAGCCAGAACTGATATAACTACACTAATGTGAATTCTATAGCCAGATCTGTTACTAATGTGAAGTCTATAGCCAGATCTGATATAACTACACCAATGTGAATTCATAGCCAGATCTGATATAACTACACCAATGTGAATTCATAGCCAGATCTGATATAACTACACTAATGTGAATTCTATAGCCAGATCTGATATAACTACACTAATGTGAATTCTATAGCCAGATCTGATATAACTACACTAATGTGAATTCTATAGCCAGATCTGTTATCACTAATGTGAATTCTATAGCCAGATCTGATATAACTACACCAATGTGAATTCATAGCCAGATCTGATATAACTACACCAATGTGAATTCATAGCCAGATCTGATATAACTACACTAATGTGAATTCTATAGCCAGATCTGATATAACTACACTAATGTGAATTCTATAGCCAGATCTGATATAACTACACTAATGTGAATTCTATAGCCAGATATGTTACTAATGTGAATTCTATAGCCAGATCTGTTACTAATGTGAATTCTATAGCCAGATCTGATATAGTCAAGTCAAGTCAAGTAGGTTTTATTGTCAATTTCTTTACATGCACTGGTCATACAAAGAATTTGAAATTACATTTCTTGCTTTCCCATACAGACATAGACTAATCTAGGTAAGGACATAGACAGTATAGACATAGACAGTACTTATACATGGACTTAAGACAGTATGGACATAGACAGTGCTCATACAGACATTTAAAGTGCAAGACTGGACAACAGAAGACTTGTAGAGGACATACATTAAGAGGTATTGTTGTGCTTTTGTGCTTTTCCTAAAAAAGTCCTTTATAGCGTTCTAGACATGGTAATAGTAGCATTTTGAAGAAAAAAAAAAAATATTAAAAAGGTTGTCAAGTACACCAGCAGCAGTGTGTGTGTGTGTGTGTGTGTGTGTGTGTGTGTGTGTGTGTGTGTGTGTGTTTGTTGGGTGTGTGTTTGTTGGGTGTGTGTGTGTGTGTGTGTGTGTGTGTGTGTGTGTGTGTGTGTGTGTGTGTGTATGTGTTTAGTGCAGGTAGAAGGTGCGGTGTGCGTCTGTGTGTGTGTTCGTGTGTCTGTGTGTGTGTGTGTGTGTCAGTGTGTTTATGTTTGGGTTTAGTGCAGAAAGTGCAGTGTGCTTGTGTGTGTGTGTGTGTGTGTGTGCATGTTTTGAGTTAGTGCAGGTTGAAAGTTCAGTCACAAGTATAGTAGTGCAGGTGGAATGTTCAGTCGCAGATATGGTGGTGGGGGATGGGGGGGGGGGTTGTCAGTGGCCTTGCTGGCTAGAGGCTGACAGTGGAGGGAGAGTGGGTTGAGTGTTCAGCATCTTGATCGCTTGGTGCATTGTGCTGCTCGCCAGCCTGGTGGTACGGGAACGGAGGCGCCTGTACCTCTTTCCAGAGGGCAGGAGGCTGAACAGTTTGTGTGCAGGGTGGCTTGTGTCTTTGATGATCATCAGTGCTTTCCGGGTGAGGCGTGTGGTGTAAATGTCCTGCAGGGAGGGGAGTGGTACTCCAATGATCTTCTTCGCTGTGTTCACAACACGCTGGAGTGTCTTCCTGTTTTTCTCCGTGCAGCTTCCTCCCCACACTGTGATGCAGTTGGACACGACGCTCTCTATGGTTCCTCTGTAGAATGTTGTCATGATGGAGGGTGTAGCACTTGCCTTCTTTAGTTTGCGCAGGAAGTAGAGACGCTGATGGGCCTTCTTCGCCAGTGATGTAGTGTTGGTGGTCCAAGAGAGGTCGTCGCTGATGTGCACTCCAAGGAACTTGGTGCTGCTCACTCTCTCCACAGCATCGCCGTCGATGGTCAGTGGTGGCAGTTGTTTTTGGACCCTTTGGAAGTTGACAACAATCTCCTTGGTCTTGTTGACATTCAGCAGGAGGTTGTTGTCTTTGCACCATCTGGCCAGCAGGTCTACTTCTTCTCTGTAGTGAGTCTCATCGCCCTTGGTGATGAGGCCCACCAGTGTTGTATCATCCGCAAACTTCACTAGATGGTTAGTGCTGTGGGTCGTTGTGCAGTCGTGTGTCAGCAGCGTGAACAGCAGGGGGCTGAGAACACAACCTTGCGGAGCCCCCGTGCTCAGGGTCAGGGTGCTTGAGGTGTTGTTCCCTACCCGTACTGCTTGTGGTCTTTGCATCAGGAAGTCCAGCAGCCAGTTGCAGAGGGAGGTGCTGAAACCTAGTTTGTCCAGTTTTCTGATGAGTTGTTGTGGTATTATGGTATTGAATGCTGAACTGAAGTCAATGAACAGCATTCTCACATATGAGTCTTTATTGTCCAAGTGGGTGAGGGCTGGATGGAGGGCAGAGCAAATTGCATCCTCTGTGGATCGCTTGGCTCGGTATGCGAACTGGTAGGGGTCTAGGGTGGGGGGTAGGGTGGCTTTGATGTGTGACAGGACTAGCCGTTCGAAGCACTTCATGATTATGGGCGTCAGTGCTACAGGACGGTAGTCATTGAAGCATGATGGTGATGATTTCTTCGGCACAGGTATGATGGTAGCAGCTTTGAAAAGTGATGGGATGACTGCTTGCTCCAGAGAGATGTTAAAGATGTCTGTGAAGACATCCTTCAGCTCTTCTGCACAATCCTTCAACACTCGGCCTAGTATGTTGTCTGGGCCAGCTGCTTTGCGTGGGTTGATGGTGGCCAGTGTCCTCTTAACACTGGCAGAGGACAGGTAAAGGGGTTGATCATGGGGGGGAGGGGGAGTTTTCTGTGGGTGAGTGTCATTTTGTGCTTCAAAGCGGGCAAAGAAACTGTTCAGGTCGTTTAGCAGAGAGGTGTTGTTGTCACAGCTTCGTGGTGCAGGCTTATAGTCCGTGATGGCCTGTATGCCCTGCCACAGGCTCTGTGCATCTCTGCTGTCTTTGAAGTGTGTTGTTATTTTGTCTGAGTATTCCTTTTTTGCTTTCCTGATGCCCTGGGACAGGTTTGCCCTTGCTGTCTTTAGGCCAGCTACGTCTCCTGCTCTGAAGGCTTTGTCTCTGGCCCTCAGCAGTCGGTGAACGTTTCCTGTGAACCACGGCTTCTGGTTGGCCCTGGTGGTGATGTGTTTTATTTCTGTAACATCATCGATGCATTTTGTGATGTAGGAGGTCACGGTGTCTGTGTACTCCTCAATGTCAATGTGATTGCTGTGGGTGGCAGCTGTTTTGAAAATGTCCCAGTCTGTGGTTTCAAAACAGTCCTGTAGTCGTGAGATGGCTCCCTCAGGCCATTTTCTCTCACCTCCTTCTGAACTGGTTTGGTGAGTTTTGCCCTTTGTCTGTAAGCTGGCAGTAGGATAATCGTTGTGTGGTCTGATGATCCAATGTGGGGGATGGGCTTTGCCTTGTATGCTCTCTTCTGATTTGTGTAAACGAGGTCCAGGGTGTTTTGTTCTCTTGTTGGGAAGTTGACATGTTGATGAAATTTTGGAAGTACTGTTTTGAGATTTCCGTGGTTGAAATCTCCCAGTACCACTGTGAAGGCATCTGGGTGTGCATCTTGTTGTTCACTGATGCCCCGATGCAGCTCGTTCAGTGCCTCGCTTTTGACGCTGTTGTTGTTGCTGGGTGCGAGGTAGACGGCGACTAATAGGATAGCGGATATTTCTCTGGGTAGATAGAAGGGTCGGCACTTGATGATCATGAACTCCACTCGTGGAGAGCAGTGCCTCTGTACTACCGTAGCATTATTGCACCAAGCATCATGTGTGTAGACACTAGGGCTGGGCGGTTTTGGAAAAAAATAGCATCACGGTTTTCTTGATGAAAATTGATATCACGGTTTTCTGCACGGTTTTTTGATATGCGACGATTTCCCCCCAAATCTTAAGCTTTCTGAGGAAAAGATCTCAAATTAAATGTTAAAATGAGATAAAATCATGAATTTAAATTAATCTCCATTTATATTTAATCATTTTTTCATTTCAATAATATTTTCTATAATTTATAGTTTATATTTCCCTATCCAACAAAAACAGATTTTTCAAGGAAGAAGGGTTAAATGATTATAAGCAGCTGTTTTGGGCTTTTTTTCCAAGACAGCCCAAAACAGCTTATTTCGTTCTACACCTGGCAACACTAATGGCTTATTTGTCGTTCTACACCTGGCAACACATCCGGCGCGTTGCGCTGCCGCTGGACTAGCGAGTAAACACTAAACAGTGGGACAGAGACGAAACCGACTGAAGACAGACACTGATAAAACAAACGGATTTACTTGACATAGTGTGCATATTGTCTTTGAATTAAAGTCCAAATCCAACGTAGAAGGTATTTTGTCCGGTAGTTTGTGTCCTATTGCGATGTGTTTCGCTCCTTTTTTGCCCCCAAATCATTTCAAACAAATATAGCAATGTAGCATGTATCTTGTCTGCCCATTGCATTTGAAAGCTAGGCTACTTAACAGCACTGCGCACACAGTTGGGATGGTAATTAAATACAGTTAAGAATCAGATAACTGTTGTAGCCTGTTAACATAGCACCACATAGAATTGCCTTTTATTTAACTTTGTGAGATCAAAGGTAGGCTAAATGAATTGAAATGTTTGTCATGATTCATCCATGCCATGTGTGTTCATCATGTTTCACTCTCACTAGCCTCTAGCGCGTAACCAATTATTTTATTAGTTCAATCAACATCTTACATTGTGGTGACATTCCCTAGTAGAACAGCAACAACAGTGGACTTAGCAGAGTTGAAATGAAGTGTCAGAGACTTATGAATTAGAAGAATCTTTGGAAGTGTGACACGGAGTATGAAGCTCACGCACATAGTAGGCTATAAACAACAACAACAAAACCGTCTCTCATCAAAAAGAGAACCTTGTGTAGTGTAAACCGAGATCACGGTTTTTTAACCGTACACCGCCCAGCTCTAGTAGACACATATTCCTCCCCCTCGTTTTTTCTCTGCAAGGGCTCTGTCCGCTCGGTGGCACGTTAGTTGTTCCAGTTGTAAAGCCGAATCGGGTATGCCGTCGTTCAGCCATGATTCGGTGAACACCGTAACGCAGCAGTTCCTCACGGTTTTGTTCGCTGATCTTAGTAGCCGTATGTCATCCATCTTATTGTCCAGAGATCTGACGTTTGCCAAGAGAATTGATGGTATTGCTGGACGAGTTGGGTTGGCTGCAAGCCGTGTCTCGACGCCACCTCGTTTGCCCCTTTTCCTAATTCTGGAGCATCGCTTTCGGTGTCGGCATGTAGGCGATGCAGACGGGTCCGATGTAGTCCTATGCCGCCACAGAATTCCTAGTTCTTCCAGAGTCTTCGTTGGTACATCCAATACATTGCTTAAGTTGTCCCTTCTTATCTGCAACAGCTGTTGCCGACTGTACGTGCGTTCCGACATATTTTCCGACGATAGACATTTCGAAAGACACATTTTAACACAAATAAACACTGAAAGTTGGGAAAGCAAGGGGCTGCTGCAACCTACGTTAACCTACATTAACTACACTAATGTGAATTTTATAACCAGATCTGTTACTAATGTGAATTCTATAGCCAGATCCGTTATCACTAATGTGAATTCTATAGCCAGATCTGATATAACTACACTAATGTGAATTCTATAGCCAGATCTGTTACTAATGTGAATTCTATAGCCAGATCTGTTACTAATGTGAATTCTATAGCCAGATCTGTTACTAATGTGAATTCTATAGCCAGATCTGTTATCACTTATGTGAATTCTATAGCCAGATCTGTTACTAATGTGAATTCTATAGCCAGATCTGTTATCACTTATGTGAATTCTATAGCCAGATCTGCTACTAATGTGAATTCTATAGCCAGATCTGATTCTAATGTGAATTCTATAGCCAGATCTGTTATCACTAATGTGAATTCTATAGCCAGATCTGCTGTGTGCGGTGTAGGCTAAGGGGGCCTCAGCTAATTACCATATTAGTTAAATCTGTCAGCGTAATCAGCTTGAGGGGAAACAGAGAAATCGTGCTGTAAAGCAGCTGGGGATTTAACCTTTGAGCAATGCAATGTTATACTGAACTGTACACAACAGATCTTATGAAGTTTAGATCAGCAGGCTGCAGAGAGTGTTGTGTAAGGAATGGCTAGCACACCTGAAGAGGTGGGGAGAGAGGGATGAAGAGGAGAGGGGAGAGAGAAATGAAGAGGAGAGGAGAGGAGAGGAGAGGAGAGGAGGAAAGAAAAGAGGAGAGGGAGAGAGAGATGAAGAGGAGAGAGGGAGAGATGGAGAGAGATGTTTACAGTCGTGTTGTGTAGGAATGTCCTGCACACCTGAAGAACATGGTATAGCAGGACAGTCCTGTGGCAGGCCCTCTGTTAAGGTACAGGTACAGTCAGGCCGGTGTATTTTGGTGGCCAGAGTAGGTATTGTCGCCTATATCATTTCCCCCTGGTGGCCAGAGTAGGTATTGCCTGCGTACAGCCCTGCTGTCTATTGCCAAGTTTGATAATTTCATGCAGCATTTCGGCAGATTGGCAGGAAAAATATAGCAAAATAAATATTGCTACAATTTAATAAATATAATAACTAAAGTAAACCAAAAAAAATAAAAAATAAGCAAATCACTTCGAGTGGAGCACATCCTAAAGCTCCTACCGTATAGCCTACTACTGGGCCTATGAGCCTTATGGCTACGCTGCCTGCTGTTTGGGCATGATATGAAAGGGGTAGACTCTTCTTCACAATGTTTGTATATATATGTATTATGGTTTCTGTAGTACTTGAATGGGTTTAGGAATGCACCAACTTCATCGAGTTGGGTACACAGAAAAAACTAGTGTGGCACGGCCCGTCAGGGGCTTGAATCTACCAGTGTATGGGGCCTTGACATGAAAAAGTTTGGGAACCGCTGGTAGCCTATAGGACACCTGAAGGGCAAGTTATGGCTGAAGAGTCCTGTGGCAGAAACATTGTTGGAGAGAAACTCACTGTATGAGCCATTTTTGTTGTTGTGTGACACCTGCTGGCCAATGTGGAAAACGAACCTTTTGGGATATTGTGGAAACTGGGGTTTGTCCTTAAGTTTAGCCTAGTGTTGGCAATGCATATGTTGCCTTCACGGACTCTGGACCTCTCGAGACAGCTGACGACACTGCTCACATGACAACCGAGTTCTGGAGTTTGGTGCATGAACGCCACTGATCCCGGAACAATCGGGAATCATGCCTGTTTTATTTTGGTTCTCTTTCTTTTTTTCACCTCCACTTGAGCCTTCACATCCACGGCATGTCATTTTAGCTGAAGTAAGCTAAATTAAACAGTCAGAGACCAGCATTACTATATGTGCATCTGCAATTGAATGACATTAACTGGTGTTGTTGATAGTGATTACAAGATGATATTTTAGCATTTATGATACTGTTTACATGCCAGTTGCATGGATGGGTAATGACTTCATTACCTGGTAATACATATTAATGAAAAGATCAAATTTGCCAGTAGACAGCACTGTTTCATTGAGCAGCATAGTTAGAGAAGAAAAGAGGACACTAGACGCGAGCAGTACGAATGATGAGAAGAGAGGACACTAGACGCCAGCAGTACGAATGATGAGAAGAAGAGGACACTAGACGCCAGCAGTACGAATGATGAGAAGAAGAGGACACTAGACGCCAGCAGTACGAATGATGGGCTTTATTGTGTTCTCATTTATTCATTGACTCGTTTCCTTATTTCCACCTTGTGTTGTTTTGTTTTGTCTTGTTTGTCTGTGGGGTTGTCAGACTGTATAGTATACATGCACAGCACAGAACACAACAGAACAGCTGACTCTTCTCTTCTCTTCTGATTGGTTTAAATGTTCTCAGCTCTGGGCAAGGGTAGGGGGGTTCGATAGGGGTGCTGATTGGAGTGGGGGTGGGGGTGTAATCTGAGGTACATGGTGAGTAAATGCAGAGAGGATAGTAAGGTGGGGGTGCTTGGGAGGGGAGGGCGGGGGGGGGGGGGGGCGTTGAATAGGACTGATTGGGATGGTCTTTGCACGGGTCAATCTTTCACTCTCTCTGTCACACACACACTCACACACGCATACACATACACACGACTGGAGGCCCCAGAGGTTGCCATGGCCACTGCTCCTCTTACATCACTTCCTGCCTGCCTACCTACATCACTTCCTGTTACCCCAGCAGCCCCCCCACGTCAGGTCAGGAGGGTCAAAGGTCAACCTCTAAATGAGGGCGGAGGTACATTCGAAGGAGTGCAACATGTGGCAAAGGAATAGAAAAAGAAGAGACACCAAGAGGAACCCGGTATATGAAGTGTATTGTATTGTATTTGTATTTGTATTTGTAATGTATTGAAGCCACAAGCAAACCACAGGAGACAGGATGGGCTATTCAGCGCAGCTGGAGGTCAAAGCTACAGTCTCTCAACTCTTAATGTCTTACCAAAGAAACTTCTATTAGAGGAAGATACATCAAGCCCATTCTTTTCCTGGATTCATGTAACGTCAGGTGAATACGCCTCTAGGAGACCTTCGTTTAGGAGACCTTTGGAGACTTAACGCTGAGAATGAAGGGAGTTCTTTTAGCGCTGTGGATGGCGGTAGCGCAAAAATGCCACAGAAAGAAAAGAAGGAGGAGGAGACGACAACACCCCCCCTTGGAGTACAAACTTCAGCACACTTCTTTGCCATTGGGTGGGCAGTGTTTGAATCATCTTTCTCTAATAGAAGATTCTTTGGTTTTACTGAAAAAAGTCAGAGGTGTTGTCACATCAGTCAGGCATGAGTCTGTCTAGAGGTGAGATGACGTGGCAGCACCCCCTTGTGGCGACAAGAAGGGAAACATCTCTCCATCTCCCTCCTGCAGGAGTGGAGACAGGGGCGTGGCGTGAGCATCACGTCAATCTGATTGGCTGATTCACTACGAGCGTCTCCCATGAGGAATCTTCAATAGCTCAGGGGTGGGTGCGTTTCTCGAAACCAAAGCTAGTTGCTAACTACAGTAGCTACCCAGTAGGTTGGTTGCAGTACAATTTCCCATTGGCAGCTGACTACCCAAGATGCTAACTGGCTAACAACTACGCTTTCGAGAAACACAATTTTAATAATGGCCGCGTGGAACACTGCACTCATGACTCTCCTCCACAACTTCGCCTTTGTAGCCCTCCTCTCCTCTTCTCTCCTCTCCTCATCCCTCTCTCCTCTCCTCTTCCCCATCTCCTCTCCTCTCTCCTCTCCCCTTCTCTCCTCTCTTCTCCTCTCCTCTCCTTTTCTCCTCTCCTCTCCTCTCCTCTCCTCATCCCTCTCTCCTCTCCTCATCCCTCTCTCCTCTCCTCTCCTTTGTAGCCCTCCTCTCCTCTCCTTTGTAGCCCTCCTCTCCTCTCCTTTGTAGCCCTCCTCTCCTCTTCTCTCTCCTCTCCTCATCCCTCTCTCCTCTCCTCTCCTTTGTAGCCCTCCTCTCCTCTCCTCTCCCTCTCTCCTCTCTTGCTCCTGTCCTCTCCTCTCCTCTCCTCTCCTTTGTAGCCCTCCTCTCCTCTCCTCTCCCTCTCTCCTCTCCTCTCCTTTGTAGCCCTCCTCTCCTCTCCTCTTCCCTCCTCTCCTCTCCTCTCCTTTGCTCCTCTCCTCTTCCCTCCTCTCCTCTCCTCTCCTTTGTAGCCCTCCTCTCCTCTCCTCTCCTCATCCCTCTCTCCTCTCCTCTCCTCTCCTTTGTAGCCCTCCTCTCCTCTCCTCTCCTCATCCCTCTCTCCTCTCCTCTCCTCTCCTCTCCTCTCCTCCTTTTCCTCATCCCTCTCTCCTCTCTACCCACCTCTCATCTCATCTTCTCATCCCTCTCTCCTCTACTCATCCTCCTCTCCTCTTCTCTCCTCTCCTCTTCTTTACTCCTCTCCTCTTCTTTGCTCCTCTCCTCTTCTTTGTAGCCCTCCTCTCCTCTTCTTTGTAGCCCTCCTCTCCTCTTCTTTGCTCCTCTCCTCATCCCTCTCTCCTCTCCTCATCCCTCTCTCCTCTCCTCATCCCTCTCTCCTCTCCTCTCCTCTCCTCTCCTCATCCCTCTCTCCTCTCCTCTCCTCTCCTCTCCTCATCCCTCTCTCCTCTCCTCTCCTCTCCTCTCCTCTCCTCATCCCTCTCTCCTCTCCTCTCCTCTCCTCATCCCTCTCTCCTCTCCTCTTCTTTGTAGCCCTCCTCTCCTCTCCTTTGCTCCTCTCCTCTTCTTTGCTCCTCTCCTCGTCCCTCTCTCCTCTCCTCTTCTTTACTCCTCTCCTCATCCCTCTCTCCTCTCCTCTTCTTTGTAGCCCTCCTCTCCTCTCCTTTGCTCCTCTCCTCATCCCTCTCTCCTCTCCTCTCCTTTGTAGCCCTCCTCTCCTCTCCTTTGCTCCTCTCCTCTTCTTTACTCCTCTCCTCTCCTCTCCTTTGCTCCTCTCCTCTTCTTTGCTCCTCTCCTCGTCCCTCTCTCCTCTCCTCATCCCTCTCCTCCTCTCCTCATCCCTCTCTCCTTTGCTCCTCTCCTCATCCCTCTCTCCTTTGCTCCTCTCCTCATCCCTCTCTCCTTTGCTCCTCTCCTCTCCTCTCCTTTGCTCCTCTCCTCTCCTTTGCTCCTCCCCTCATCCCTCTCTCTTTTGCTCCTCTCCTCTCCTTTGCTCCTCTCCTCATCCCTCTCTCCTTTGCTCCTCTCCTCATCCCTCTCTCCTCTCCTCATCCCTCTCTCCTTTGCTCCTCTCCTCATCCCTCTCTCCTTTGCTCCTCTCCTCATCCCTCTCTCCTTTGCTCCTCTCCTCATCCCTCTCTCCTCTCCTCATCCCTCTCTCCTTTGCTCCTCTCCTCATCCCTCTCTCCTTTGCTCCTCTCCTCATCCCTCTCTTCTCTACTCATCCTCCTCTCCTCATCCCTCTCTTCTCTACTCATCCTTCTCTCCTGTCTTTTACAGCCTCCTCACCTCCTCCAGTCTTCCCTTACTCTCACCTCCCCCTTTGCTCCCCTCCCCTCCCCTTTCATTTATCTCTCTCCTCTCCTCACCTTTCTCTCCCTCCTAACCTCCCCTCACCTCTCTCTCTCTCTCTCCCTCCTCTCTGCTCCTCCATGTTCATCTCTCCTCTAGTCTCGTCACCTCCTCTTCTCCTCGTTAACTAGGGGGCTTCTCTCTACTGTTTTAAAGATTGTAAAAAACAAAAACAAAATAAAACAAGACCCCAATCTGAGAAGAGTTCACTGTAGTGGACTAGTTGAGTAAATCAGTTCTCTTGCATCACCCTGATCTGGGATACACGGACAGAAAAACAAAAAGGAGAAAAGAAATAATATACAAGTCAAAAGCATACAAATCAACCAGAGGGTTGAGGGTGGTGCGAGCGTTTCACCCCATCCGAATTTTGGCAACTCCAACAAGCTGAGAGACTAAATGGCAACGAACACCAATAAGAGTTGTGGACAGTAGAAGCAGAAGTACTCTTACGGATACAGTCATGGGTAAGCGGCTAGGGCAG
>NC_085867.1:731361-743861 GCF_034702125.1 Engraulis encrasicolus
GTCTCGGACAAAGCCGTCTCAATTACGTACATCACCATCATAGAGGTGTCTCATATTAACATGTCTGAAGAAGTGCTGCAGTTGTAGTGTTTATAAAAGGCCTTCTAAATCCTTAATGACCAGATGAGTTCAGCCCATGATAGAGTCATAGAGACTGGATATAATATACTGGAATATCCCATGCTCTAGTCCTGGACATTTCTTCCTCTACTGTCCTCCTTCAGCTGTTGTTCCTCAATGACATGGCACCCTCTAGAGGTTCCTCATGCTATTACAACACAGCCATTATTATGATGCCCACAAACACCATTATCATGTTATTATCCCCCTCAATCCCCCCCCCCCCCCCCCCCCACCCCCCCCCCCCCCCCCCCCCCCCCCCCCCCCCCCCAATCCCCCCCCCCCCCCACACACACACACACACAGCCATTATCTAAAGCCAGATTAGAGCAGCTTTAATACGGGCCCGATGCCTCTGGTTCTACCACCAACATCAACAGAGCAAATCCACAGCATTTGAACCACACACGGCTTATTACACACACCACGCGCGCACGCACGCACGCACGCACGCACGCGCACACGCACACGCACACGCACACACACACACACACACACACACACACACACACACACACACAACACACACACACACACCTTATTACACTAGGAACAGTGTGCACTTTAACTGCTGGTGATGTTGATTATGATTATGTCCTTGATTGTAAGTCTCTTTGGTTCAAATGCTTCTGTCAAATGCAATGCAATGCAATGTAATGTGAGGTAAACAGCCAGGGAAGGTGACAGGGGGGTTAATAACAGGTCACTAGTCCAGGGCCCAGGGGAGAGAGAGGGGCCCCAGAAATTGGGTCCTCATAACATTGTATGTATTGAGTGACTAATTTATTTAAATGCGCTATACAAATAAACTTGCCTTGCCTTGAGTGGGGCTTTGCCATGACTTTGTCCTGGGCCCGGACAAAGCTGCCAGAGGCCCTGACTACAGCAGATAAAGCGTATACGAAAGGCCGGATTTTCAGAACGTGCATTTTGAAAACTCACTTCAAAACGTCCGATTTAGAGGGATAAAGCACACCTGTCACAGTGGAGATTTGATGTTCATCCACATGGGATTACATGGACATGAATTATTAAAAAAACTATATTCAAATTAAAAAATATCCACTGCACTTCACTTAGGACTCCAACTCTGACTTTTACACTCAGTGAACAGCTGTACTCGGCTACTCTAATTCTACTACTCACTACTCTTAACTCTCCCACTTGCTCTTAAACTCTCACACTCATAATCTGCCCAACAGCTGAAAAGCCCATCACATGAAAACAAACAGGTTTGACCCTGCTGACCTTACAAACACACATACTAACACACACACACACACACACAGCCGTGTATGGGAGATAAAGAGTGCCGTTACAGAGAGAGAGAGAGAGAGAGAGAGAGAGAGAGAGAGAGAGAGAGAGAGAGAGAGAGAGAGAGAGAGAGAGACAAGTTGGACCACAGCACTTTTGGAAAACCAGGTTAGAGTCTCGCTCTGGGTGTGTGTGTGTGTGTGTGTTAGAGTCTAGGTTTGAGCCATACAAGGCAACACGGCTTCCCTGGCCAACATGGTGTGTGTGTGTGTGTTTCCCACAGCCTGACATGCCTAATACACAGCAGAGCTCTCACTACATATCTGACCCAGTTACAGAGAACTCTGATAAGAGCTCTGACACACACACACACACACACACACACACACACACACACACACACACACACACACACACACACACACACACACACACTCACCAGCTGCCCATCACCTGCCATCTCCCCTTGCCGGGCGTTCGCACGCACACGCACGCACGCACGCGCGCACACACGCGCGCACACACACGCACGCACGCACGCAAACACACGCACGCATGCCAGTGCTTGACACTAACTTTTTCGCTTACCAGCCATTTTGGCTAGTGGTTTTCCTGACTCACTAGCCATTGGGCCTTTTCACTAGCCATACTTTTCTTAACCATCATAGCAGCTTTAATTAATTATATAATAGGCTGTAGGCCCTAATGTAATATAGGCTAATATAATATAATATAGGCCTAATATAATATAATAGGCCTATAATATAATATAATATAATATAATATAATATAATATAATGTAATATAATATAATACAGTATAATATAATATGCTATAGGGCCTAATAATTAGAATTGTTAGGCCTATTAACTGGTCCATGCATGCTATGCAAAGAACAGATTTACTGATCTGAGGAATGGCATAGCCTAGTAGGCCTATATTTACCATGCAGAAACACCAAGCACGGTGTTGTGGAAGGGCACAAATGTAAGCTACACGAGGGCAAAATATTTTCGTCTTTAATCTGGAGGGACTTCTTCATATCATATATATATCTCTGTGGAGTTCGCCATCCAAATTGATGCGCAAAGTAGATAGCGTAAAGTCATTGCCAAGTTGGCCGGTCCTCGGTCATGGATGTGGAATAACACCTCTTCTGGAATATTTGCTTATAAAAGTATCCACTAGAAAGCACACACAGATGCGGTAACTACAGAAGGGGCTACGACTTCCTTTCATTCCGTTTAATAGTGAGTTGTTTAAAATACAAACGGGCGAGACGGGCACCTGCGAAGGAACATACAATGGGATGCTTTTGTGCAGTCTGGAAGGCTACTACCGCGCGTTTTTTAAGAACGGTTTGACAGTCGGGAACAACAGCACAAGAAACATGGAGGAATATTAAGGTATGGAGACACAGGCAAATCAGAAAATAATTTAAACCAAACATTATTAATGCCGCATGTGTCCTTGTCTTATCACTGCGCTAATCAGTCTTGAGACTTTCACAAGAGTAAGACAGACTGACGTGTTTTCCTCTCGCTTTGGTCATTTTAATGTCCACTACTACTAAGTATTGTACTAGTGACAGATCGCAAAACAGGTCAGTTGAGATGAACGTCGCTACTTTATTTTCACGTGAATGTTTCCAGTGACATTTCCAAAACGCACGCTGATGTCCCGGTAGCTCGCTGTCACTCCGCTTCGCAAGACTAGCTCTATCAGATTCCAATCCTGGCCTGCGTGAGACACAGGTGACACGAGACACAGGTGCTTCATGGGTATTGTAGGCTCGCGAAATCGCATCGTATTGCTTTTGTAGCAAAGACGGTCCGAAGAAAAAAACTACAAAATGCGGTGCCTCATCATTCAGAATAGTAACGGACCCGCCAGAATGGCTAGTGAACCTTCGGTATCTACTAGCCAACGCAGACTTTCACCCGCATTTGGCTACCTGGCGTGTGTTAGTGTTAAGCCCTGACGCATGCACACACGCACACACACACGATCCAGTAGAGCAGTGTGTTTGCGTGCATATCTTGCCTGTTCTTAGGCCAGGTGCTCACACACACGCACACACATTATTTGGGCTTTACAGAGCCCCTCAGTGTGTGTGTGTGTGTGTGTACTCACCGTGAGATTTCGCAGTTGTTGATGTCGAGTCCTTGTTTGTGTGTGTGTGTGTGTGTGTGTGTGTGTGTGTGTGTGTGTGTGTGTGTGTGTGTGTGTGTGTGTGTGTGTGTGCGTGCGTGCGCTTCAACTCACCGTGAGATTTCGCACTTGTTGACGTCGAGGCCGCGTTTGGGCATGTAGCCCATCCCCCGCTGAGGCTCCTTGGAGGAGAAGGTGTTCAGGTAATGCACATAGGGCGCCTCGTCCGTAATCTCAAAATACCTGATGGAGCTGTCACCCTGTACACACACACACACACACACACACACACACACACACACACACACACACACACACACACACACACACACACACACACACACACACACACACACACACACACACACACACACACACACACACACACACACACACACGCACGTTAGAACAGTAGTGCACATCTCAAAATAACGAATACTGCGTTCACCCTGTAGACACACACACACGCACACACACGCACACACACAGATTAAGAGTTGGTGTCAGGATCTGAAAAACTTTTGCACAGTGTGTGTGTGTGTGTGTGTGTGTGTGTGTGTGTGTTACCTTGCCACACAGGTACACCACGTTGGTGTCAGGGTCTATATAAGGGTGTGTGTGTGTGTGTGTGTGTGTGTGTGTGTGTGTGTGTGTGTGTGTGTGTGTGTGTGTGTGTGTGTGTTACCTTGCCACACAGGTACACCACGTTGGTGTCAGGGTCTATATAAGGGTGTGTGTGTGTGTGTGTGTGTGTGTGTGTGTGTGTGTTACCTTGCCACACAGGTACACCACGTTGGTGTCAGGGTCTATATAAGGGTGTGTGTGTGTGTGTGTGTGTGTGTGTCTGTGTGTGTGTTACCTTGCCACACAGGTACACCACGTTGGTATCAGGGTCGTAGAAGGGCAGCAGGACTCCGTTGCTGGTGTCCATCTCGTGCACCGTGATCGGCTCCTCCATGTTTTTCTGGAAGACAAATCACACACACACATCAGGACAGACAAAGCAGGATGCACACACACATGGGAAAACACGAAGGCAAATGTTATGGAGGCCCAAATGCAGTACTACGCAGGCCCAGCCCAGTGTTATGAAGGCCCAAATGCAATACTACGAAGGCCCAAATGCAATACTATGAAGGCCCAAATGCAATACTATGAAGGCCCAAATGCAATACTACACAGGCCCAGCGCAATGTTATGAAGGCCCAAATGCAATACTATGAAGGCCCAAATGCAATGCTGTGCAGGCCCAAATGCAATGCTGTGCAGGCCCAAATGCAATACTATGAAGGCCCAAATGCAATACTATGAAGGCCCAGCCCAGTGTTCTGAAGGCCTTGTCTGAACATCATCGACTCTGTTGGAGATCCTGGTCTGACCTAGAGCATAACGCTTCACGTTTCCCAAACAGCATGGTTGACCCGCCTCCCTCGGTTTGTTACTGGTCGAGGGCAGAAAAGGCTGAGCCAAAGTTGAAACCAAACATGTCCTTAGTCCCAATAGAATGTTAACGGCCTTGAATGTGCCTCTACCCAGGGCCGTTGGAGATGCTCAAATTTGATTGGTTCTGGACAAAGTGGGTGGGGTTACTGATTTCTCCGGTTCTCAGAAACGATATGCATATTGTTCCTGGCCTGACTAGAAGCAATGCGTGCGTGTGTGTGTGTGTGTGTGTGTGTGTGTGTGTGTGTGTGTGTGTGTGTGTGTGTTTTGTGTCACGGGGTTCCACAGCGCTACCTGCCTCTGGTGTGTGTGTGTGTGTGTGTGTGTGTGTGTGTGTGTGTGTGTGTGTGTGTGTGTGTGTGTGTGTGTGTGTGTGTGTGTGTGTGTGTGTGTGTGTCTTACGGGGTTCCAGAGTGCCAGCTGTCTCTCACTCATGCGACTGAAGCCTGTAGTGAAGACGTTTCCGTCCGCCAGGAAGATCGCTCTCATTGGTCGAGCCCCTTCGTGGGCCTTGTCCTTCTCCTGTCGACCAATCAAAACACACAACACGCCCATAAGCAATACAGACAGCAAATGAAAACACAGAACACGCCCATAAGCAACACAGACATCCAATCGAAACACGGGACCCACTGGGTCAGCAATCTGCCAGGGACTGCAGATGTAAACTAGCCTGAGGGTTAGCCAGGTCCAATGTAGAAAATGGCAACATTTGTGTTTTTAAAGGGGCACTGTCCCTAATGAATAGAAATTGAATTGAATTCAATACAGACTGTGCCAGGTTCTTTGGTGTAGCGGTCCGACCACACCTGTGATAGGCGTGTCGGGTTCAAGGCCGTGATCACGCCGCGACAACAACAGGTTCATCCAGGTAACACATGGAAAACAGAGACTGGTATGAACTAGAGTGGATTGCAGTTTAACGTTTTAGCGCCGAACATAATTGGTGCAGGAAAGTGCACATGCTCTGTTCTGGTCGGCCTGAAAACAACCACCAATGACGAGCACTCTTCATCCATGGGCAGGTAAGAGTCGAGTAGAGTGTCATTTACGGATCCCTGAAGGGGATTGAACTGAAGGGGTTGTCTGTTGTCTACTCACAGCAATCAGCTGTTCCTTGCATGGGTCAAATATTAGTGTGTGTGTCTAAGTCTGGTGTGTGTGTCTTCAGATATATATCCATATAACTCGTATTGTAATCACAACTCAGAAACCTATTCAGTAATCATCACCAGACACACCACCAGCTATATGTGCGCGCGCGCGTGTGTGTTACCTAGTCTCATGAGAAAGCATGTCACACAACGCAAGGTTAGGTAACACTCATGTCGAGGGTAACGCTCTTTGCCGTAAAGTACAACGAGATACGAGAAAATGTCAAAGTGAGGATGTGGACACGCCTTTTCAGACAAAATACACGCGCAAACATATGCCTTTACAGAGGGTTAGGGAATTGTTTTGGTTTGGGCATTGTTTGGGCACTGACAGTTACGGGCATAGTTTTCTATACTGACGGTTACGGGCATAGTTTTCTATACTGACGGTTACGGGCATAGTTTTGCATACTGACGGTTACGGGCATAGTTTTGCATACTGACGGTTACGGGCATAGTTTTGCATACTGACGGTTACGGGCATAGTTTTAAATTGGAATTTGTTTTGGAATCGTTTTGGTCAAAGCACATTTTCACATGCGCAGTCCTCATGTCGCACAGTGTACGAGTAAGTACGAGTAAGCACGAGTAAGTACGAGTAAGCACGAGTAAGTACGAGTAAGCACGAGTAAGCACGAGTAAGTACGAGTAAGCACGAGTAAGCACGAGTAAGTACGAGTAAGCACGAGTAAGCACGAGTAAGCACGAGTAAGTACGAGTAAGCACGAGTAAGCACGAGTAAGCACGAGTAAGTACGAGTAAGCGCGAGTAAGTACGAGTAAGTACAACGTCAAAGTGGTCCTTCACTCGCGTTGTATTTTACGCAATCGCATGAGACTAGGCTGGTGTGTGTGTGTGTGTGTGTTGTACTCACGGCGATGATCTGTTCCTTGCGTGGGTCGATGACGCGTATCTTCTTGTCTTTGCACGCGGTGCAGATGAGCGCTCCGTTGTGGCTCCAGCTGACGCTGAAGATGACGTCCGGATGCATCTCGTCCAGCGTGATCAGCGCCTCGCCCGTCCCCACGTTCCAGATGATCACCACGTTATCACAACCTGACACACACACACACACACACGTTAGTCCCTCGTCCCCACGTTCCAGATGATCACCACGTTATCACAACCTGCACACACACACACACACCTCATCCAGAGTGATGAGGGACTCGTCCATACCCATATTTCAGCACATTGAGTGTGTGTGTGTGTGTGTGTGTGTGTGTGTGTGTGTGTGTGTGTGTGTGTGTGTGTGTGTGTGTGTGTGTGTGTGTGTGTGTGTGCTCTACCTGCGCTGAGCAGCACGTTGCGAGCGGTGGGGTGTGTGTGTGTGCGTGTGTGTGTGTGTGTGTGTGAGAGTGTGTGTGTGTGTGCTCTACCTGCGCTGAGCAGCACGTTGCGAGCAGTGGGGTGTGTGTGTGTGTGTGTGTGCTCTACCTGCGCTGAGCAGCACGTTGCGAGCGGTGGGGTGTGTGTGTGTGTGTGTGGGTGCTCTACCTGCGCTGAGCAGCACGTTGCGAGCGGTGGGGTGCGTGTGTGTGTGTGTGTGTGTGTGTGTGTGTGTGTGTGTGTGTGTGTGCTCTACCTGCGCTGAGCAGCACGTTGCGAGCGGTGGGGTGTGTGTGTGTGTGTGTGTGTGTGCTATATACCTGCGCTGAGCAGCACGTTGCGAGCGGTGGGGTGTGTGTGTGTGTGTGTGCTCTACCTGCGCTGAGCAGCACGTTGCGAGCGGTGGGGTGTGTGTGTGTGTGTGTGTGTGTGTTCTACCTGCGCTGAGCAGCACGTTGCGAGCGGTGGGGTGTGTGTGTGTGTGTGTGTGTGCTCTACCTGCGCTGAGCAGCACGTTGCGGGCGGTGGGGTGTGTGTGTGTGTGTGTGTGTGTGTTCTACCTGCGCTGAGCAGCACGTTGCGGGCGGTGGGGTGTGTGTGTGTGTGTGTGTGTGTGTACCTGCGCTGAGCAGCACGTTGCGGGCGGTGGGGTGTGTGTGTGTGTGTGTGTGTGTGTGTGTGTGCTCTACCTGCGCTGAGCAGCACGTTGCGAGCGGTGGGGTGTGTGTGTGTGTGTGTGTGTGTGTGTGTGCTCTACCTGCGCTGAGCAGCACGTTGCGGGCGGTGGGGTGTGTGTGTGTGTGTGTGTGTGTGTGTGCTCTACCTGCGCTGAGCAGCACGTTGCGGGCGGTGGGGTGTGTGTGTGTGTGTTGTACCTGCGCTGAGCAGCACGTTGCGGGCGGTGGGGTGCCAGGTGACGATGCCGACTCTCTTGCTGTGGCCCTCCAGCACCACCACCGGCTCCGACAGCGCCGACGTCAAACCGTTCTCCGGGATCTGCCACACCTGAGACACACACACACACACACAGACACAGACACAGACACACACACACACACACACACACACACACACACACACACACACACACACACACACACACACACACACACACACACACACACACACGTGAGAAGGGTTAGGGATAGGGGATAGGGTTAGCTAAACGCTGCACGATCTCGCATCTCGCCGTTTACAACTGCTGAAATCAGCATCGTATGAGAAGGCTCATGTGGGCTACGCCGTCTTTGAATCCTTCCACCTATGAAGTCGTAGTACAGTATTTTAATGTAAATAAACGGTGCATTCACGATAGAAACAATATAGAAACACATTAATATTAAATTAGACCATAAGGTGGTCTTATGATCAGAGGGTTGCAGGTTCGAATCCCACCCTTCCACTCCTTATCTCACTCCATGGGTGAAAGGCCCTTGAGCAAGGCACCTAACTCTGGCCTACACTGCTCCAGGGACTGTAACCAATACCCTGTGTTAAGTGAAGTGTAGTGTAGTGACTCTTAGTGTATCTTAATCAGAGGCATCCTGGAGGCCAAATATGGCGTCTGGAGACACAGGAAGTTGCAGTGGCAGAAGAAGGCCTGCAGGGGGCAGTATAAACCAACTACTGGCTGAGAAACACACACACCCATCTCTCCCTCTCCTTCTCTCTCTGGCGGCTGCCATCACGAGACACAGTAGACACACTGAGAATGGGGATGAGAATAGAAATGAGATGATCAAATGGGCATGAGAATAGAAATGGGATGACATTATATCACACACACACACACACCCACCCACAAGAACATCTCTGCTACCATGGTCTAGAGAGGAGGTGATCTGTGGGATAATAATGAAGTGCATGCTCACTGCAGAAGAGGTTTTCAGCTTTAGAGCCAGAGAGCACTGATGAACTTCTACAATGAGATGAGATGGTTTGAATGTTCATTTTAGCTTTACATGCACAACTGCTCTGCCTAGCTAGCAAGGTTATACTGTGTAGCTTCCCTTCAATCTATAGCTAGCCTAGCTACAGACTCATATGCATAGCTATCGAGGTTATACTATGTAGCTTCCCTTCAATCTATAGCTAGCCTGGCTGGATAGATCAGAGGGTTGCAGGTTTGAATCCCACCCATCCACTCTCTCTCACTCCATGGCTGAAGTGCCCATGAGCAAGGCACCTAACCCCACACTGCTCCAGGGACTGTAACCAATACCCTGAAAAATAACTTATCTGTAAGTCGCTTTGGATAAAAGCGACAGATAAGTGTAATGTGCAGTCTTCAGTGTCCATCTGGTGTGTATGGAGTTTATCTGCATAACTGCATAGCCTAGAGATCATCATAACTGTATAACTTATAGATCATAGTAACTGCATAGCTTATAGATCATAGTAACTGCATAGCTTATAGATCATCATATCTGCATAACTTATAGATCATAACTGCATAGCTTATAGATCATCATAACTGCATAGCGTCCTCATCCGCTGCGTGTATATAGACATCATATCTGCATAGCTTATAGATCATCATATCTGCATAGCGTCCTCATCCGCTGCGTATAGACATCATATCTGCATAGCTTATAGATCATATCTGCATAGCTTATAGATCATCATAACTGCATAACTTATAGATCATAACTGCATAGCTTATAGATCATCATAACTGCATAGCGTCCTCATCCGCTGCGTGTATATAGACATCATAAATCTGCATCAGGGCATCATAACTGCACAGCTTCCTCATCCGCTGCGTATATAGACATCATCATCCGCTGCGTGTATATAGACATCATCATCCGCTGCGTGTATATAGACATCATAAATCTGCATCAGGGCATCATAACTGCGTGTATATAGACATCATATCTGCATAGCGTCCTCATCCGCTGCGTGTATATAGATCATCATATCTGCATAGCGTCCTCATCCGCTGCGTATAGACATCATATCTGCATAGCGTCCTCATCCGCTGCGTATAGACATCATATCTGCATAGCGTCCTCATCCGCTGCGTGTATATAGACATCATAAATCTGCATCAGGGCATCATAACTGCGTGTATATAGACATCATATCTGCATCAGGGCATCATAACTGCGTGTATATAGACATCATAACTGCATAGCGTCCTCATCCGCTGCGTGTATATAGACATCATAAATCTGCATCAGGGCATCATAACTGCGTGTATATAGACATCATAAATCTGCATCAGGGCATCATAACTGCACAGCTTCCGCTTGTTGATGTTTAGATGAAGCGAGCCAAACGCATACTGTTAATATCAGTGCTAGACATTACTGAATCAACACACACACACACACACACACACACACACACACACACACACACACACACACACACACACACACACACACACACACACACACACACACACACACACACACACACACACACACACACACACACACACACACACACACACACACACACACACACACACACACA
Source organism: Engraulis encrasicolus (assembly GCF_034702125.1). NCBI lineage: Eukaryota > Metazoa > Chordata > Actinopteri > Clupeiformes > Engraulidae > Engraulis > Engraulis encrasicolus. The sequence goes on from NC_085867.1 coordinate 742,293, forward strand.
CACACACACACACACACACACACACACACCGAAGTGAGCCAAACGCATGCTCTTATTAGGACTAATCTGAGCAAGACATTACTTAACGAACATGCGCACACACATGTACACACGCACACGCACAGGCACTGAAACCTCGTTCTTTAGCGGGATTCTTCCCATGTGTGTGTGTTATCTGGTGTGTGTGTGTTATCTGGTGTGTGTGTGAGTGTGTGTGTGTGTGTGTGTGTGTGTGTGTGTGTGTGTGCGTGCGCGTGTGTGTGTGTGTGAGTGTGTATGTGTGTGTGTGTGTTATCATGTGTCCAGGGGCCAGAGGAGCCTCCGACAGCCTCGTGACCATATAAGGAGACGTGAGGTCGCGGAGGTCCCTCCACAGAGGTCATCAATCTCCCCCCTATGCTGCCCCCCAAAGGCAACATGCAGCAACTACATCATTAGTCAAAATTGAGTTTAGTCAAAAAACAGTCTTCATTACACCTGCTTTATCACATATCTTATAGAGCAGGGGTCCCCAAACTTTTTTCTCTGGAAGCCACATTATCGTTCCTGACTGTGATCAGGGGCCGGGATCAATCATGTGGGCTGTATACTGCCCTACAATATCAGAACGCAGTATCTTGAAAATGGTCGAAAATGGGTTTAGACCGGAAATTGGCTTTAAAATACCTTCTTTTTCTTGTGTTAAATTTTTTTGGCCCAACTTGGTCCCGTTTCGGAAAAAAACGCAAAAAACTGATTATACTGCGCTTTTTGGTTTTAGGAGGTTACGTCTTACTAGCCAGGAACGCAGTATAATGCGAATTATACTGCACTTCTCCATTGACACCGTGGTTTTGGTGTAGACAGTAATACCACAACAGAGCGCAGTATAATGATTTTTCAGCTAAAAAGTAATGAGAATGTTGTTTTTTTTGCTTTTTTCTTGTGTGCATACATTTTCACCATAAAAAAGTATTGTATGGATTGTATGTGTCATCACCACTTTACCTCCAACACAGTCGCGTGGACAGAAAGGAAACTTTAAAGCCTTTTTTCTCAGTTTGGCATTTTGAATTATACTGCGTTCTGAAATTGTAGGGCAGTATACTAGGCCACTGTCTGTTATAGCCATAATTTCTAGCACAAAATAGTTAATCATTACAAGTGATTTGCAAAAGAAGTGAGTACTTCACTTGTTCTTCAATTTGAAATACCTCAGGTATTTCTTTTGATTTCTAATAACCATGTAAAAATAACAAGGAAAGGTTGGAAAAATATGGTGATTGACAGTTTCTGAGTGAAACAAGTAGCAACGAGTGTGGGAAGGCCGGTTGATAAACAAAATAAAATATTTGAAAAATAAATATTTTATCTTTTTTTTTTCTCTGTGATGATTGCTTCTTTGGGCCAGTTCAAATGGTGAGGTGCAGAGAGGTGGAGGGCCGGTCAAAGGGGCATGGCGGGCAGCATCCGGCCCCCTGGGCCTTAGTTTGGGGACCCCTGTTATAGAGAGAGATGGTTCAGGCGGGTTCTTTTCTGGTGATGTCGGGTGAACACCCCTTTAGGAGACCTTCAGTTAGGAGTCCTTCA
>NC_085867.1:751361-758861 GCF_034702125.1 Engraulis encrasicolus
CCTCGATCCCTCCCTCCCTTCCTCTCCCCCTCTCCTCTTCTCTCCCCCTCTCTGCTCTGCTCTCCACCTCTCCCCTCTCCTCTGCTCTCCACCTCTCCTCCTCTATCCCCCTCTTCTCTCCCCCTCTCTGTTCTGCTCTCCACCTGTCTTCAGTAAATGTTCTGTTCAGCTCGTGAGTGTTTCTAATTACCGTGGTTACGCTGACGTGTTGCTGTCGGCATGCGGAACACTCGGAACACTCGCTGGTTCCGGAAGCCTTGAGAGAAGCCGCCCGCCGCATTCTATATGCAAATGAGTGTGACCTCACCAGACACAGCTGCCCCACAACTGGAACTCAGCCAGTTGCCACGGTAACTAAATACACATTTAGGGGCTGGCTGGGTACATGTATACTGATATTTTCAATGCAGATTCTTTTTTTATTGTTTACCGGTACGCATAGACACACACAATGGAGTTTTTATTTGTATCCATGTTGTGTGTGTACTTCATTACTCTAACCTAGTGATTTCCAACCTATGGGCCGGGGCCCACTGGTGGGCCATGAAGTTATTCCAAGTGGGCCTTGAAATAATTCTCTAAAAATTGTAATCTCATTTTGGTGTGTGTTGCTGTTGACCTCTCTTGTTCCGCTTGGTGAAGCCTGATGCTTACGCTACATCCGCTTCTCCAGCCAACAACACGCACGCACGCACGCACGCACGCACGCACGCACGCACGCACCTTCCCCCTCACAGGCTCATCGGGACCGCAGGGGTGACACACACACACGTCCTGTCCAGTGTCCCCTGCTCTCCAGCAGACAAACACACACGGCCACATGCACCGACTTCCTGAATCCGGGCGAAGCGTTGGCAGGGGGCGGAGTCAGCTTAGGAATTCTGGAATCGGAATTCTGTTCAGCTGGATAAGAGGAAACAGGATGGAGGAGGGGGGAGGGGAGGGTGTGTGTGTGTGTGTGTGTGTGTGTTAGAGCGTGGCTCGGGCCGGTTTTTTCTGTCCGAGCCCGGCCCTCAGCCGACAGAAAAGTGATCAACCCCGACCCGAGCCCGAGACTAATTAAAATGTTTGTGTCCGAACCCGTCCGAAGCCCGAGACCACTGTAATAACAACAGAACCTGTGCGCAAGCAATATTTTCTATGTGGCCTCCTTCATACTCAAAATAGCACGTGATAAATAGCCAGGATAGGCAACTAGGATGAGGCAATTTGCTGTAGCCTAATTTAGTTACGCACGCATAGTAAGTATAAACACACGCATACATGTGACAGCGCACCTTATTTCTTTCGGTTAGACCAGAGATGTTGGGGGCTGTGATCAAATGCATGGGAGGGGCGTGAGAGGATAAGAAAGGCGAAAACTAACGAATATGGTTTGGATGCAGTCAGCACGGCTATGGACACATTTGTTACGTTACTGTTAGTGCAAATAAATCCCCGCGAGCCGGTGAAGATGCCACTCCTTGTAGTTAAGAAGGATGGGCTATAAGTTCACCCCGAAGAACAGTAGCCTGTTCGGCCCTCCAAGAGAATGTCTTTTCCCCTGATGTCCATGCGGTCAATATAAAATCAGGAAAGGTTGCACGCGCATAGTTACAACTGTAGGCTACAGTAAAAGTGACAAGAATTAAGAACCTACGTGAAGGACATGAAATGTCACAGCGGACAAAGTAGTAACAGGAAACCTCTTCGCCCCTACCTTAGGCAACTCCACGTAGCGTGTGCGTCTTCTTTAATCCATATTATGCTCCTTGCTACCCCTTGCTGGAAATGTAATCCTTGGCGAGCAATGCAGTGACAAACTTCGTCATTTTATGTTCAACATTTAAGACAGCACCGAAGGCATGCTAAAACATGGCCTACACTAGGCCTACAACAAAATACCACGCGTTCACTGACAACTGTATTTGGCGCTTATTAAGAAAGCAAGTTGACTCGGCATTCCTGCTCGGCTGACTGGGAGTGAGCGTCCATGTTGCCACTGGTAACTGGCGCGTGCATACAGCCAATAATAATCACTCGCACGAGTAGCCTACCAACATTTTCATTTATGCATATTCAATTACTTATTTTTTAATCACAAAACTGCCGTTTGCATGAACTGAAACGTTTCCTCTGATTGCTTACAATTTTCACAATGTCTGTTTGGTTCAAGCCCGAGCCCGACCCGAGTCCGACAGATATTCTATTTTTTTTGTCCGAGTCCGGCCCGGCCCGTCGGGTTCCGACCCGGCCCTTCGGGCTTCGGTCGGGTTGCCATGCTCTGGTGTGTGTGTGTGTAGGAAGGGGGAGAGGGTGTGTGTGTGTGCATGTCTGGTGCCTCTACAATTTTAGAACTGAAGGCCCTTGTAAAGTGTGGTGCGCTTTGTTGTTGGCCCGTGCAGTGCAGTGCCCTGTTCAAGTTAGTGTAGCGGTACAGAACCCTGCAGCATTGAGGTCACTATTCCTCATTGATGGCCACTGTTCCTCATTGATGTCACTGTTCCTCATTGATGGCCACTATTCCTCATTGATGGCCACTATTCCTCATTGATGGCCACTATTCCTCATTGATGGCCACTATTCCTCATTGATGGCCACTATTCCTCATTGATGGCCACTGTTCCTCATTGATGGCCACTATTCCTCATTGATGGCCACTATTCCTCATTGATGGCCACTATTCCTCATTGATGGCCACTGTTCCTCATTGATGGCCACTATTCCTCATTGATGTTTATTGTTGCATTCACGAGCTCAGGACCTCTCTAGACAGCTGACGACACTGCTCACATGACAACCGAGTTCTGGAGTTTGGCGCATGAACGCCACTGATCGCGGAACAAACGGGAATCATGCCTGTTTTGTTTTGGTCCTCTTTTCTTTTTTTCACCTCCACTTGAGCCTCCACATCCACGACATACAGTATATCACGAAAGTGAATACACCCCTCACAGTTTTGCAGATTTTTGAGTATATCTTTTCATAGGAAAGTATTACAGAAATGTAACTTTGACACAATGATTAGTGACCTTTTAACAACATATTTAACCGCTTAAATTTCTTGTTCACTCAGAAAAAAACAAAATACAGCCATTAATGTTTGAACATGTACTCACAAAAGTGAGTACACCCCAGATTAAAATCCGGTAGAGAAGGGGCTATGTTGGCTCGAATCGTCTCGAAATGAAACTAAATGAAAAGGGATGACAAAGGAGGTCATCAGTGTGCGTTTCAACCTTTCTTTGCATTGAACTTTTAAATTTTGAGTCTGCATCTGGCTTAAATAGATTGGTGTGAGATTTGAATGCAATCCTATGGAGAATATCATGATCTGCTTCAGTAGTCACAGTGCATGTTGACATGCATATGTGTATTTCAGATTGCCAATGTTGACAGCATTCATGCATCCCCAAACCATGTCAGTCCCACTACCATGCTTGGCTTATGAGAGGATACACCTTTTTTGTAAAACTCACTTGTTTACCACCACTAAGGCTGTAACGATACACCCAACCCACGATTCGGTTTGTATCACGATATATGACCCACGGTTCGATATGCCCCACGATTTCACACAAAAAAAAAATTGGAAAAAAAAAAGTTGCAAAAAAATGTTTAAAAAAAATATATGAAAAGGAATTGTATATAGCCCTATACTTTGTAATTAATATCTTTTTTGCATATACCGGCCTGCATTAATTTTGTAGGTTTACAAGGCTGAATGATGTTGCAGATATAGGCTACCACTGCAACCTGTTCCCAGGTGTTGACATCAAAACACAACACACAGAAATAAGGGATATTAGTTCACCAAGGGAAAAGGCTTATAAATAGGCTAAGATCATATGTAGAGAGAGAGAGAGAGAGAGAGAGAGAGAGAGAGAGAGAGAGAGAGAGAGAGAGAGAGAGAGAGAGGTGGTCAGGGTGTATAGTCATTGGCAGCTGTCTTACTTTATCAAACATTAGGCCTATCCAATTAATATCCAAACAATACTCCAAAACACTGGCCATATCGTCAGGAAACATATTGTATTAAGTTAGGCTACTTAAAGAAATGCAACACTTAATTTTCATTAAGTTAAATATTTCCGTAGCTTTTTTTGATCGTGCAGCAGCGCCTGCCCGTAGCCTACAATCAAAACTCGAAATTAACCTGTAAGTTCTCACTGCTACGTAACGCGCACGTTTTTCGTTTTGTTTTGTGGTTTGACATTTTGTCAAGAGCGAGAATGAATGCAGAGGCTGAAATGGAGCATGCTTTCTGCTTATGTAGGCGGTAATTTTACAATATAGCCTAACATTAATGTGGGAAGAAATAATGTTGCCTAATATCCTGCCTATCGACCTCAACGTTCGTCCGACTTCGGGCACCTCCCTACAAGCGATTCCAGGCTGGTTTATAGGCAGGCGGAGCATCTCGTGCGCTCTCTCTCTCGCGCTCTCTCTATCTCCGCTCCAATCAAACTCCACTCGCAATACATCGCGCATGCATGAGTAAAACAAATCTTAACATGTTTATAAAAGCCTTCTTGGTCTGTTGTTCATTTGTACTTCACCTTCCGATGTTTGCCAAAGTTTTTTTGTCTCACGGAGGTTGCTCAGGCAATGGATACAACAACGTGCTGGTTGGATGGAGCATTTTATATGAGAAAGCTGTGAATGGAACTGTTTCTCGAACGTGTGCGCCCTTTTTCTACAGGTCTTTTTAAGCGCATATGCAAACTCTTGCCTGTATGTTGCCTGTTGTGTTCTACACTGAGGGGTAACAACTTTAAAAGGGCACATCGCGATTCTGTGAGGAAGCTTCGCGATAGGGGTTCGTGGGTCTGCGTACCGCGATCCCTCGGTTCGATGCAATATCGTTACAGCCTTAACCACCACACATGCTTGACAACATCTAAAGCAAATTTGTTTATCTTGGTCTCTTCAGATCACACGACATGGTTCCAGTGATCCATATCCTTGGTCTGTTCATCTCTCCTGAGACCAAGATAAACAAATTTGCTTTAGATGGTGTCAAGCATGTGTGGTGGTAAACAAGTGAGTGAAATACACCTAAAAGAAACATGCATGTCAACATGCACTGTGACTACTGAAGCGGATCATGATATTCTCCATAGGATTGCATTCAAATCTCACACCAATCTATTTAAGCCAGATGCAGACTCAAAATGTAAAAGTTCAATGCAAAGAAAGGTTGAAACGCACACTGATGACCTCCCTTGTCATCCCTTTTCATTTCGAGACGATTCGAGCCAACATAGCCCCTTCTCTACCAGATTTTAATCTGGGGTGTACTCACTTTTGTGAGTACATGTTCAAACATTAATGGCTGTATTTAGTTTTTTTCTGAGTGAACAAGAAATTTAAGCGGTTAAATATGTTGTTAAAAGGTCACTAATCATTGTGTCAAAGTTACATTTCTGTAATGCTTTCCTATGAAAAGATATACTCAAAAATCTGCAAAACTGTGAGGGGTGTATTCACTTTCGTGATATACTGTATCATTTTAGCTGAAGTAAGCTAAATTAAACAGTCAGAGGCCAGCATTACTGACATATGTGCATCTGCAATTGAATGACATTACCTGGTGTTGTTGATAGTGATTACAAGATGATGTTTTCGCATTTATGATACTGTTTACATGCCAGTTGCATGAATGGGCGCCATGCTGATGATGCGTGTGTCGTCACACAAAACACAAGCTCGGGAACTCGTTGTTCTATACTTCCGCCAGAGATCAACCTCGATAATTATCGATTTGACATTGCGTCACCAAATGTTCACTCCCACTTTCCCGAGGTTTTAGGTCGTCTTTCTTGGGATTCTCGACTTTATGAACGAGCCAACTATTCCTCATTGATGTCACTATTCCTCATTGATGTCACTATTCCTCATTGATGTCACTATTCCTGTGGTAGTATCAACTGCCACACTGCCATGGTGGGACAGCGTTCAATTCTGCCAAAGAAGAGGGCGCTCTCCTCCCCACTCTCCTCTCCTCTCCTCCCCACTCTCCTCTCCTCTCCTCTCCTCTCCTCCCCACTCTCCTCTCCTCTCCTCCCCACTCTCCTCTCCTCTCTCCTCTCCTCCCCTCTCTCCTCTCCTCCCCATTCTCCTCTCCTCTCCTCTCCTCCCCACTCTCCTCTCCTCTCCTCTCCTCCCCACTCCTATCTCCTCTCCTCCCCACTCTCCTCTCCTCTCCTCCCCACTCTCCTCTCCTCTCCTCTCCTCCCCACTCTCCTCTCTCTTCTCCTCTCCTCATTCCTCTCTCCTCTCATCCCTCTCTCCTCCCCTCTCCTCCCCACTCTCATCTCCTCTCCTCTCTCCTATCTCTTCTCCTCTCCTCATCCCTTTCTTCTCTCCTCTCCTCATCCCTCTCTTCTCTCCTCTCCTCATCCCTCTCCTCCCCTCATCCCTCTCTCCTCTCCTCATCCCTCTCTCCTCTCCTCTCCTCTCCTCATCCCTCTCTCCTCTCCTCTCCTCATCCCTCTCTCCTCTCCTCATCCCTCTCTCCTCTCCTCTCCTCATCCCTCTCTCCTCTCCTCTCCTCATCCCTCTCTCCTCTCCTCATCCCTCTCTCCTCTCCTCTCCTCATCCCTCTCTCCTCTCCTCTCCTCTCCTCATCCCTCTCTCCTCTCCTCATCCCTCTCTCCTCTCCTCTCCTCATCCCTCTCTCCTCTCCTCCCCTCATCCCTCTCTCCTCTCCTCATCCCTCTCTCCTCTCCTCATCCCTCTCTCCTCTCCTCATCCCTTTCTCCTCTCCTCTCCTTATCCCTCTCTCCTCTCCTCTCCTCATCCCTCTCCTCTCCTCTCCTCATCCCTCTCTCCTCTCCTCATCCCTCTCTCCTCTCCTCTCCTCTCCTCTCCTCATCCCTCTCTCCTCTCCTCATCCCTCTCTCCTCTCCTCTCCTCATCCCTCTCTCCTCTCCTCATCCCTCTCCTCTCCTCTCCTCATCCCTCTCCTCATCCCTCTCTCCTCTCCTCTCCTATCCTCTCCTCTCCTCATCCCTCTCTCCTCTCCTCTCCTCTCCTCTCCTCATCCCTCTCCTCTCCTCATCCCTCTCTCCACACCCGATAGGGGCCAGAGGGACTCTGATATTCACACTAAACCCAAGTGACAAGAAAGCCTGCCACCCCCCCACCCACACACACTTGCTCTTTCACACACAGGCTTAATGACTTTCATAATAAAGAGGCCATCACATAGGCGACCGACCACACGCACACACGCGCACACACACACGCGCACACACACACACACACTTCATCTAGACACTGCTGACCACGTAGCAGGCTGCTCTGAAATTCTCACGCAGGCCAGAAGAACTAACACACACACACACACACACACACACACACACACACACACACACACACACACACACACACACACACACACACACACACACACACACACACACACACACACACACACACACACACACACACACACACACACACACACACACACACACACACCTCATCAAGGGAGAGAGCAGCAGCCGTCCGAACAAA
>NC_085867.1:773861-776361 GCF_034702125.1 Engraulis encrasicolus
CATTTTCTTGGGGGAGGACCCCAAAAGCCCCCGTGCAAAAAATGCCTGCACCCCCTGCACCCCTGCACCCCCTGTCACAGACGAGTTCCCACGGCTCTGCCAGTCCTGTTCAAAATCCCCCCCACATCCAAAGCTAGTTTGCCATTTTACCCATTCATTTCAACGGGACAATGCCAGGCACTGCCATCCAAAATCCAGTCGAGTTCTATGTCCAAATGCAGGGGGAAAACCTGGTTTGTGTTCAAAGAAAAGCCCTTATAGGACTTTTATGGCCCTTGGAGCAATTTGAAGTGGCCCTTCGAATGAAAAAGGTTCCCCAGCCCCTGGCATGAAGCATAACCGTGCGATCACACCGCCGGCGGTGAAAGAGCTTAAAAGCTGTTGTCTCCCGCCTGGCAAGCACAGGGGCGATGAACGCTGGAAACCATTCAACCTGAAGCGTTCGACCAGGGATCTTGACCAGGGATCTTGACCAATCGAAGCTCGTGTTCAGAAAAATGTGAACATTCCATTGGCTGCTGCCTGCTGGCGCCGAGCTCATTACATATTTTTAGATGAAGTTCAACTTCTATTTGAAAGCTTTTGACACCCTCGGCTCTAGAAATGCTTTTGCAGCATTTAACGCTTCTGCCGTTTGCTCTTCCACGGGAAGTCTTCCTTTCAAAGTCAATTACTTCTGCTGCTTTACACGTGTTCAATGCCGGCAGAGTGATCGCACGGTTAAGCATGTGGGGTCTGACCCACTGCTGCCGGGGCAACTCAACTACATTGGAAGTGAGTGTTGGATATAACATTGGAAGTGTGTGTGTTGGTTATAACATTGGAAGTGTGTGTGTTGGTTATAACATTGGAAGTGTGTGTGTTGGTTATAGCATTGGAAGTGTGTGTGTTGGTTATAACATTGGAAGTGTGTGTGTTGGATATAACATTGGAAGTGTGTGTGTTGATTATAACATTGGAAGTGTGTGTGTTGGATATAACATTGGAAATAGAGACCGACCGATATGGGTTTTTCTATGGCCGATGCCGATGCCGATATTTAGAGGTCAGAGTCAGCCGATGGCCGATGTGACCAGCCGATTTTTTTGGGCCGATTTTTGTGGCCGATATGCTATCACATTATCCTTTAATTGGCATGCTAAAAATATACCAGTATATAAACAATATTATTTTTCATTTATTTATCCATAACATATGTATTTTATTAATTAAAAGTAACATATGTTCTATTTACACCCTTAATATTCATATAGATAGGCCTAGTAGAAATATTATGTAGGCCAGGGCTGTCCAAACTTTTTTAGTGAAGAAAATACAGGAAAATAAACAAGGGGCCGGGCCGCACATTAGCTGTGAGATGACCGGTTCAATGTAACAAATACACAAGGGAGGCAAAAGCTGTCTGATGGCCCATGATTTATTTCAAATATTTTCAAGAGGCAATGTAAGAAAAGGTAACACAAATTGCATAAATATTATTGTGTCAGTGTGATAGGCTACACCATTGACAGTAGGGCTACACTTGTATGAATTATCCACATGTAGGCTACATGGTTAATAATTAAGCTTATTATTAATTGTTATTTATTATTTTATTGTTGCCTACAATCAATCAGTGCATGTTTATAAGCTGTTTAATTTGTATTTAATTCTTATTATAGCCAGCACTACTTCCCCTGCACTTCATGGGTCAATGTGAAACTCGTGCTGATCCAATCAGATCAAGTGCCTCTATCTCACATGCACGCAGGCAGCGATGTAAACAAAGGCAGCTCTCCTCTCTGTGCCTACCTCAGTTTAAATGAGCAAGTTCTGTCGTAACCTAGCATGTTTAGCTAACTTGCTATAGCCACAGCAGAGGCAATTTTACAGGATGGATTCACAAAGCTATCAAAAAATAATGTCACTTATGCGCAACATGCTTACAGTATAGCATTATACTATTCCAACTGTGGGTTAAAGTCACAAATAAAAGTGCTAAGCAATCGCTAACGCTAACCGCTATTCAGTTTGGAGTGTATAAGCAGCTGTAGGAAGGCTATGGTAAAAGGCACTCGTGGTCACACACCACTAGCAACTTTGATTTCAACTCCATTGCCGTTGAAAACAAATAGACATGGAGTGAAAGTCAATCACATGTCAGATTTGCATCCTTTTTTGATAAAATTTCGCTTAGATTTTAACTTCCTATTGTATTTTTAGAGGTAAACTTCACACTGGTTACCACCAGTATTAGGGCTCCCAGTAGCTGCCCGCTGATGTGCCTGAGAGAGGTGTGCCTGATAGAGAGGTGTGACGTTCACGGAGCCGGTTCTTTTGAACGGCTCCCTGAAGTGAACTATGGGGGCAGGATCACAGCTGGGGGAGCCACTCGACTGTTATTTCGTTCGTTTTTCATTAATTTTAAGCACGTGACCTCGACCTTAAAATCGGCGCAACCAAATGAGAAAATCGGCCGATGCCGATTCATTAAAAAATAGCAAAAATCGGCCGATTAAAT
>NC_085867.1:778861-781361 GCF_034702125.1 Engraulis encrasicolus
AGGATAAGGCCTGCCTGCCTGCCTGCCTGCCTGCCTGCCTGCCTGCCTGCCTGCCTGCCTGCCTGCCTGCCTGCCTGCCTGTCTGCCTGCCTGCCTGCCTGCCTGCCTGCCTGCATCACACTGGGCTAGGATAAGGCCTGCCTGCCTGCCTGCCTGCCTGCCTGCCTGCCTGCCTGCCTGCCTGCCTGCCTGCCTGCCTGCCTACCTGCCTGCCTGCCTGCCTGCCTGCCTGCCTGCCTGCCTGCCTGCCTGCCTGCCTGCCTGCCTGCCTGCCTGCCTGCCTGCATCACACTGGGCTAGGATAAGGCCGGCCTGCCTGCCTGCCTGCCTGCCTGCCTGCCTGCCTGCCTGCCTGCCTGCCTGCCTGCCTGCCTGCCTGCCTGCCTGCCTGCCTGTGCGTGGTTCATACTGGGCTAGACTTGTCTATCATATGCCTGTGTAAGTGTGTGTGTGTGTGTGTGTGTGTGTGCCTGTGTAAGTGTGTAAGTGTGTGTGTGTGTGTGTGTGTGTCAGACAGGGCTAGGCTAAGGCTTGCCAGTGTGTGTGTGTGCGCACGCCTGTGTGTGTGTGTGTGTGTGTGTCAGACAGGGCTAGGCTAAGGCTTGCCAGTGTGTGTGTGTGCGCACGCCTGTGTGTGTGTGTGTGTGTGCATGTGTCATACTGGGCTAGGCTTGCCCGTCTATATACTGCCAATAAGCGTGTGTGTACATGTGCTCATTCAGTTTTGAAGACAACAGAGAGGAGTAACGGGTGGTTTATGCCTCCAGTCCAGCGTCCCTGCGTCGTGATGCAGTGAGCCGCGCAGTTAATGGAGTGAAGCCCCCCCCATCACGCAGGTACTCTGGTGCACCTCCCCAAAATTGTGTCTCGACGCAGGGAGCGACGGCGTGAAGCGGCGGAAATAGGTCTCTGATTGGTCCTCTCGACCAGCCTGCTCTGTCCTCGAGTCGAGAACAAGCGCTACTTCCTTGTTCTAACCTTCGTCGGTCTACGGACTGTGAGCTCTTCATTAAATAAGTTGCCCGTGCTTTGTTGTTTGATTTATTTACACGAACCAAAGACAACACGTGCGCTTGCAAGTTACGACGCTGAAGTTATTTGGACAGTTGAACAGTGGTTCCGAGGTAGAGGAAACATTCCGCTTTGTCCTCGACAAATGAGCCACTTCTTTGTTCCAAACTACTACGGTGGCTGCCAGTGCGATCAAACATGCACGTGATATAAAGATTTAATGTTTCATTTTCATTGTCGTCGAGTCTGTGAATCTAAAAAAACAACCGACACGTCTATTTTACTCTTTGTATTGAAGGCAGTTTGAGCGTGAAATGACATCGCGCAGACCGTGCTTCAAAACAGGGCATAAACCAAAATTAACTGCATCATGGCTGCGACAAGCTCACTCTGTGGCACAAGTAGGAAGCATAACCCGCCCTTAATGCTACAATGCTAACAGAGAGGAGTAATGCTACAATGCTAACAGAGAGGAGTAATGCTACAATGCTAACAGAGAGGAGTAATGCTACAATGCTAACAGAGAGGAATAATCATAGAGGTAGAAAATAACACTAGAGAGGACACAGCAATTTGCGACAGCACTGGGAAATGGCAGCTGGAGCTTCCCAACTTCCGTAGGTAGTGTAGGTACCTTCAGTCAATGCAAGTCAATGGAGAACACGCCCACCTCTGTCAAGAAATTGACTAAAACTGTGTAAATATGAAGTAACACTTTAACCAAAGACCAGATTTGAAATGTCAGGCTAAATATCTACTTAAATCATATGAGTCGATAAAATACATTTAAAAATCAAATAATATATTTTATGAACATAGTTAGCAACACACTTCAACTATTGTCCTTGTATAGTGTGTTGATGGACATTTTCACATGATTAAGCCATTTTTGACAGAGGTGAGCCTCGTTCTCCGTTAATTTCCATTTCTCTGATCTACCTACAGATAATGGCCGCTACAGATTGCCGTAAAAGGGGGGGCGGGGTCACCTCTAGTGTTATTTTCTACCTCTATGGGAATAATGCTACAATGCTAACAGAGGAGTAATGCTACAATGCTAGCAGAGGAGTAATGCTACAATGCTAGCAGAGGAGTAATGCTACAATGCTAGCAGAGGAGTAATGCTACAATGCTAGCAGAGGAGTAATGCTACAATGAGTTTGTTAATATGCAGTTCAGTATCCCGAATATGAGGCATATCCCGGTTATGATCATGTTCGGCATAACGTGTTTAGGCTATATGAGTACAGAGCAGTCTACATTATTGATCGTTCCGGAATTCTCTTCAAATGCGTGTAGCCTGGATACCAGCAACAGCATTCTATGGGAAGCTCCTGTATTCAGGATAAGGCGTTTACATGCGACAGAAGTCGGGATACTGACGCAATACTCCACCTAGCATATCCCGATTTCTCAAAGTCCCGAATGAGGGCTTACCCGGGATACTGAAGTCGGGAAAAGGTGCTAATATGTTCAAACAGAAATACGG
>NC_085867.1:786361-803861 GCF_034702125.1 Engraulis encrasicolus
TATCCACACCATTCCAGAGCTCATGGACATCATTGGCCGTCAGAGAGGCCAGTTATGCTGAAGCCTATTCCCATCAATACTCATTCATTAATATTCAGACATGCAGGCTGAGAGGCCATAGTCTTGCAGAATATGTTTACCTGAATATTCCTGCTGCAATACACTATTTGTTTACCTCCATCTAGTCTTATTCACATCATATGGTCTTGCAGAATGTGTTTACCTATATCTAGTCTTATTCCAGGGCTCCAGAGTGCGACCAATTTGGTCGTTTATGCGCCCATTTTTTTCAATGGTGCGCCTAAAAAATATTTTTAGGCGCACCGGTGCGACCAGCCATCAGTAGAACAAAATCAATTACCAAACAACCGTTTTAATGGACATAAAATTAATAGTCATTCTACAGAAGTGGCCCATCATCACACAATAAAGCGTGTCGATGCGGTCATTCCTTCAACTCCGCTGAACTACCGGTAGCTTTCTCCCCCTTCCTCGTTCACAGGCAGCCCGACATTTCAGAATAGAATGTTCAACTTCGCTCAACTATCCGAGTTCACATGTGCCAGCGAGTTTTGCAATGGGCGAGAGAGTTACAATCACGGTAAAAACAGCAAAATGACTTGAGGATATTTTAAACACGAGAGAGTCACAATCACGGGGAAAAACTTAATGGCTTGAGCGGATATTAAACATTGGCACACAAAAACGCAGACGGGTGCGCGGATAATTGCCCGTTTCAGTCGTGTGCAGAGCTGGCAAAACAACAGGTGACGCGCTAGTCTGTCGGAACTTCTGTGAGTTTTTTGATAGCGACTAGGGCAGGCTACATACTGCCTATCAGTCGGCAAGGCATCGTTCATGCACCTCGAGACAGCACGCGATAGAGGGAGGGAGAGAGAGAGAGAGCGAGAGAGAATGAGCGAACGAGCGCACTAGTGCTGTCGTGTCTGTTCGTAGCGCTTGCTAAGATACCACAATCATTATGCAGAGGGAGAGCGCTCAAAAACTGGGAAATAGACGAAACCCAATTCACCTCAGATTCCACTGTAAACATAGGCTAGGCTATTTGTGTCTAATGATTTTAAAAATCATTACATTTTTTAGCAGGGTTTGTTAAAAAAATCTATCTATCTATCCATCCATCCATCCATCTTCATATTGTAACTCTGTGCTTGTGCCGTGTGCGTAGCCTTATTGCAGAAAAGGCTGGTATGTTGATCTTACTAGTCAGACACATACTGACTAAAAGGCTACTAATTTGGTCTTTTCTACCAGCCAAACTGCTTAGCCAAGATGTGTTAGTTAGGTAGCCTACTGTCATGTCTTTTATAAGGAGCACATTTGGAAGACTAGCCTATAAGGTAAGTGTACCCATTAAGCCCATGTACCCTTTAAGCCCACTTTCAACTTTGAGGTCAATTTAAAGAAAGGGAAAAGGTGAATTTTGTTGTTCATCACCCTATCCAATTAAAGGGTTTAGTAACTGACAAAATGTTTTTTATTGCAAACAAATCACATTTTTTATCGTCGAGTTATTCCCGTCCAAGTGAATCCAGTCTCAGGACTACTGACAAGAAGTTGCCTCAAAACTTTGCTGTTTTGGGACATGTCAGAAATCATAGAATATCAGCTAGTTTAAGTCAAATGTTTTGAAAATACTTTCATATTTAGTAAACTAAGAGGTAAATGTAATGATTTTTATATATATACATGCTGTGTTTTACTAAATTATAGCATTTCCCTTCAAATGGAAAGATGTGTTTTATGAGCGAGCACACGCCGATATTTTCTTGATACAACCACACACCATCTTTATCTTACTCTACCGTAAGACTTAAGGTGGTTAGGTATGAATTCTAAGCATATTCCAGTTTGTTTGGCATTGGTCTTTAAAGAAATGCATCATGAAATGTTTTGTGGAGTTGATTATTTCCATAAAATAGCTTTTTGTATAGGCGGGCTTAATGGGTACAAGGTGGGCTTAAATGGTACACCTCATTGAAATGCATGCAAGTTTGCATGCATGCTTATGAAAAATGCCTTTGAGGGACATAAAAAGTGCTGTACAATCCCAAGTTGTTGGTTTAAAAGGCGTAATGTAATGAACTAACAATAATCAATAAGAAAAAAATACATTTCTCTGTTTGGATGAAGAATTTTATGAAGTATATGAAGTAAAAGATGCCGTAATATTTAATTAGGTTTTATGCACTATTTTTTGAGCAAATCTTACATTTTTGGTCTGAAACCATTTATGCCATGTAGGCTCCACTGTTTAAACTCAATTCACACACCTCATCAGGTATTTTGATAGAGAAATAACTATATGAGCTTATTTGGAACACAAGTGGGCTTAAATGGTACCAATGGTACCATTTAAGCCCATTCAGACTTTTCACTTTTCTCGTAAAAAATCTTCATATTGTACTTTGAAATATCCATCAACTCAGTGACAAACATTGAGAAGAGAGGTAAATCTTACCATTTAACAAAATATTTCACAAAAAAAATTATGTGAAGATGTTTGAAAAATAAAGAAATTTAGATTTTGGTGGGCTTAATGGGTACGCTTACCTTAACCTATAGCACATGAAAGGCTCCAGGTCTTTTAAAATAATAGAATAATAATAATAATAATAATAATAATGATAATGATTATTGTTGCTATTATTATTGCTATTGTTATTATTTTTAATAATTCTTTTTTAAAGCTGAGGTGCGTGTGTGTATGGGGTGGTGAAAACATTTCGGTGCACCTAAGTTTTGTGCTGGTGCACCTAAAAAAAATGTTTAGGCGCACCAGTGCAACCAGTGCAAAAAGTTAGTCTGGAGCCCTGCTTATTCCAGGAGTCATGCCCTCTCTGGCAGCACATTATGTCATCGCGGTGTCACAGGGCGAAGGGGCAGCCACACCCAGTAAGCAGCCAGGCACCATGTGCCATTACAGGACAATGACTCAAACCTGAAACAATGGCTGTCCATACACTTACACACTGGTCACGCACACACACACACACAGCAGCAGCAGCAATGGAAGTCGAAGACTGAGACAAACATAGACACAGACACACACAGCAGCAATGGCAGTCCAAGACTGACACACACACACACACACACACACACACACACACACACACACACACACACACACACACACACACACACACACACACACACACACACACACACACACACACAGACAGCAGCAATGGCAGTCCAAGACTGAGACAAACATACACACACACACACACACACACAGCAGCAATGGCAGTCCATAGACTGAGACACACACACACACACACACACAGACACACACACACAGACAGCAGCAATGGCAGTCCAAGACTGAGAAAAACAAACAAACACACACAGACAAACACACACACACACACACACACAGCCGCAGCAGCAATGGCAGTCCAAGACTGACACACACACACACACACACACACACACACACACACACACACACACACACACACACACACACACACACACACACACACACACGCAATGGCAGTCCATACACTGAGACACAGACCATATGGTGTATATCCACAGCCTGCAATGGTAGCACACACACACACACACACACACACACACACACACACACACACACACAACACACACCAGCAATGGCAGCACACACATGCACACACACACACACACACACACACACAGCAGCAGCAGCAATGGCAGTCCATAGACTGAGCCACCGGCCATGCGGCATGAATCAGCCCCAGTGGCTGCTAATGCTCATTTAGCACTCAGGAGCAAAACAGACTAACAGCCAGCCTGACCTCTACAAGCAGGGCCGGATTAACACACAGGCTACATGTGGCTGCAGCCTAGGGCCCTCACCTGCCAGGGGCCCCCACAGGCTAGATATGGCTGCAGCCTAGGGCCCTCACCTGCCAGGGGCCCCCACAGGCTAGATATGGCTGCAGCCTAGGGCCCCCACCTGTCAGGGGCCCCCACAGGCTAGATATGGCTGCAGCCTAGGGGCCCCCACAGGCTAGATATGGCTGCAGCCTAGGGCCCCCACCTGCCAGGGGCCCCCACAGGCTAGATATGGCTGCAGCCTAGGGGCCCCCAGCCAGTGTTCACGCTAGAATTCTTACTGGCCGGACAAGTGGCCGGCTGTATTGCAGAATACCGGACATTTGAAATATCTAACGGACCTTCCCTCATATAGCCAAACACACACTCCCTAATGGGTCAAAGTGAAGTAAATTGGTCTTTTCTGCCAGCAAAACTTAAATTTCACTAACATTTGGCCAGTTGGCTGGTGTTAATTTAGAGCCCTGCTTGTGCGCTCCGGGGAGTAAACGCGCGCTTTCTTTCACACACTCGAGAGCTCGAACTGAAAGAGAGAAAAAAACAGCCAGCCAACGTGCTGTGCGCAGATCCCTAAATTATCAACTCAAACAGTGTGTTTTATCAGCAAACCCGAAGAGGATTTCCCTACTCAAATTGGGTAACGAGGTGATGCCTGTAATAGTGCAGTAATGGTATCGACGCTACTGAAATTTGCACTGCAATAGCTATTGCGTTGTGTTCCTGCGCTCTCGAAAGTAATGGAATTGACACGTTCCGTACGATGCTCTATGGGCTACACGTTTTGGCCGGTGATGAAAACAGTTATAAAGCCCTGCATGCACTTTCACTGGGACTTCTCGCGAGTCCATCGTTCTCTGGAATATTTAACTTGACCCTCTGTAGCCTACTTGGAGATCCACCACCATTTTTCAGCAGAGGTAAAAGTGAAAGTGATTCGATGTTGCGATGCTGCGCATGCCATTGAGTCCCAAACCGTTAGGCTTGACTTCGCAACTGGGCATGAAACGGTTTCGCAAATGCAATGCCCTTTGTTGTGTTCACTGATATATTGGTAAAAATAGCCTACAACAAAACAGAATCGTTCCTCGACAGCACAGCAGCCAGCGTGAGTCAAGTGATTATAAGCATAACGTGATTGGGGACAACGACGGTGGGGACGAGAGCGCAAGCAATAGGGCCTATTGCGTGCTGTTTATGACAAGTTCAGTTATAGGCTATTCACAAATATTTTCAGCTTTGTTCAGTTTCATATTAGGCCTACTGGTGTTTTGTAACTTTAAGTAGGCTATTTAAAATGAGCTAATATTATTTACTGACTAATTCATGTCATTTTTGTCGGACATTTTGTCCGGTCACATTTTATTTTGCCGGTCATTCATGCATGCAAACGGCCAATGTCCGGCCACAGCCGACTAACGTGAACCCTGCCCCCACAGCAGGCTAGATATGGCTGCAGCCTAGGGCCCCCACAGGCTAGATATGGCTGCAGCCTAGGGCCCCCACCACAGGCTAGATATGGCTGCAGCCTAGGGCCCCCACAGGCTAGATATGGCTGCAGCCTAGGGCCCCACAGGCTAGATATGGCTGCAGCCTAGGGCCCCCACAGGCTAGATATGGCTGCAGCCTAGGGCCCCCACAGGCTAGATATGGCTGCAGCCTAGGGCCCCCACCACAGGCTAGATATGGCTGCAGCCTAGGGCCCCCACAGGCTAGATATGGCTGCAGCCTAGGGGCCCCCACCACAGGCTAGATATGGCTGCAGCCTAGGGCCCCCACAGGCTAGATATGGCTGCAGCCTAGGGCCCCCACAGGCTAGATATGGCTGCAGCCTAGGGCCTCTACAGGCTAGACATGGCTGCAGCCTAAGGGTCCCCACAGGCTAGATATGGTTGCAGCCAAGGGCCCCCACAGGCTAGATATGGCTGCAGCCTAGGGGCCCCACAGGCTAGATATGGCTGCAGCCTAGGGGCCCCACAGGCTAGATATGGCTGCAGCCTAGGGGCCCCACAGGCTAGATATGGCTGCAGCCTAGGGCCCCCACATGCTAGATATGGCTGCAGCCTAGGGGCCCCACAGGCTAGATATGGCTGCAGCCTAGGGCCCCCACAGGCTAGATATGGCTGCAGCCTAGGGCCCCCACAGGCTAGATATGGCTGCAGTCTAGGGCCCCCCACAGGCTAGATATGGCTGCAGCCTAGGGCCCCCCACCACAGGCTAGATATGGCTCCAGCCTAGGGCCCCCACAGGCTAGATATGGCTGCAGCCTAGGGGCCCCCACCACAGGCTAGATATGGCTGCAGCCTAGGGCCCCCACAGGCTAGATATGGCTGCAGCCTAGGGGCCCCACAGGCTAGATATGGCTGCAGCCTAGGGCCCCCACAGGCTAGATATGGCTACAGCCTAGGCAGCCTAGGGGCCCCCACAGGCTAGATATGGCTGCAGCCTAGGGGCCCCCACAGGCTAGATATGGCTGCAGCCTAGCCCCCCCCCCCCACTTTTGCTGATTGGACAAAAGTGAAAAACTGCAGAATTGTGACAAGATGGAATATCGAAAAATGTATCTGTTGTGTGACAGTACAGTTGGTAGACCTGTTATCCTCAATTCATAGCTTGTAATATGACACTGTCTATGTAAATTTGACATGAAATTTGCCTAGGAGCCCCAGGCCATCTTAATGCGGCCCTGCTGTCTATAAGATTATTATGACTCGATATTAGTACCCAATACAGTTATAATGCGATGTGTACACAGGCCAGTTATGATGCGATGCAAACACAGGTCAGTTATTTCATGACGTGGTGGTTGTCCTCATCATCTGCCATCACATGCGGTGCTCACTGAAAGGTCAGCAGCAGGACTCATGTCGACACAACCAGCGGTTCTCAACTGGAACAGTCTTGGGACCCACCATTTTCCACTCTCATTTGGTCGCGACCCAATTTTTTTAGCGTTCAAGTCAATTCAATGCAATTCTCAAAATGTAACCAAGACTCGAATGACTAAATGCACGCTATCTATCTCGCATAAACATTCAGATTGTATCTATGACGACAGATGACACGGAGTTCACTAGCCTATCAAAATAAAAGTTGTAAATTGTTGCAGGAAATGTTTTTTTTTTTTTATTACTTTTTTTTTTTTACACCAAGGCTCCGCGACCCACCCATGACCCCTCCGCGACCCACTTTTGGGTCGCGACCCACCAGTTGATAAACATTGAACACAACTACTCACTAGTGCTGCACATCAGGAATCTAGAGAACAATGTGTGTGTATGTGTGTGTGTGTGTGTGTGTGTTCCTTCAGGAGCCAAGACTGAATCTCTTGCTCAGTTTGTCTGGCCCCACACCATACGTCACACCTATTACCCAGTCCAACTACAACACCACCACCACACCCACCAATGCCAACCACAACCTTGCCACACCGACCGTCACACCTACCCAGTCAAATCCACAACACCACCACACCCCCACAATTACCACAACCTTGCCACCACACCCCCATCCCTACCCAGTCCAACCACAACTTAAGTTGCCACACTGCAGAAACAGTTGAGAAACACTAAAGTACCAGCCAAGTCTACATCTACTGGCAGAAACATGCAAGGACTTGGCAAAGCTTGGAGGCAAGAAGGGGTCGATATGGCGAGTTACAGCGCCATGGTGTGTGTGCATGCGTGCGTGCATGTGTGTGTGCGTGCGTGCATGTGTGCGTGCGTGCATGTGTGCGTGCGTGCGTGCGTGTTGATGGATGTGGAGGCTGATGCCTGTTAGTGCAGCATGGTTGCCATAGCCGATTCGACACGGAGCTGGGTTTAGTTACAACACCAACATGTCAACACAGACAGTAAGGAGAGCAAAAACACCACCGCCAACATGTCAACACAGACAGTAAGAAGAGCAAAAAACACCGCCACCATGTCAACACAGCTGATTGGGTGAGAAGAGCTCAGCCTACTAGTCCAAGAACATGGTTAAAGGGGTATGCCACTATTTTGGGGCTTAATGCAGTTAAAATCGTTGGCTGATAAAGGTGGTAAAGTGTCTTACTTTTCATGTTAAGCGTTATCTTGCTTTAAGAGAAGTTAAAAGAGGGAATATGTCGCTAAGTGTCTTACTTTTCATGTTAAGCGTTGTCTTGCTTTAAGAGAAGTTAAAAGAGGGAATATGTCGCTAAGCTAGTGAAAGTCAATGGATCCGTGTAGCATTGTAGCATGCTACACGGATGCATTGACTTTCACTAGCTTAGCGACATGCTCCCTCTTTTAACTTCTCTTAAAGCAAGACAACGGCTTACATGAAAAATAAGACACTTTACCACCTTTATAAACCCCAGCCAACAATTTTAACTGTATTAAGCCCCACAATAGTGGCATACCCCTTTAAGTGGTAAACCTGGCCAAGTGAATATACAGGAAGTGGTAAACCTGCTAATACAGTGGTTCTCAAACTTTTTGTGTGAAGTACCACCCGAGAAAATATTGAGTTCTCCGAGTACCACCTTGGCAACCAACATTAGAATATCGCAGCAAAGGCCTTCCATATTCACTTTTGCCAGTCAATACAGGAGAGGTTCATAACGGCATCAACAGCTACGGCCACATTCAGAGCAAGTTTGTTTCTAAATTTCTTGCCTAGTATTATTCTGCATTATGTTTTCAGATTCATACAGTTCAATATTACAAAATGTGAGACAATGCGCAGAAAATGAATTCTTCCAAGTACCACCAGAGATGTCTCAAGTACCACCAGTGGTACGCGTACCACAGTTTGAGCACCACTGTGCTAATAGATTAGTAGTCCATAGATGTCATATACCTTTTAGTTGTCTTTTATTAATCCAATCATGAAATAATAAAAGACAACAAAGAGGATTTACAGTGTGTGGACTTCTCACTTCGAAAACTTTAGTTAGACCACCGACATGTCAAGTTATGCAACCAGAAGACACAGATTGGGTGAGAAGAGTGCAGTGCACATCCTCCAGTTGTCAGTCAAGAGGACTGGCGTGTGTGAAGGAGCTAATCATCACCACCACCACCAACCACCACCACAACACCCACTAATTGACGTCTACTCAATCAGTGCAAGACAGTTCTCTGGTCGTTACATGGTGTGTGTGTGTGTGTGTGTGTGTGTGTGTGTGTGTGTGTGTGTGTGTGTGTGTGTGTGTGTGTGTGTGTGTGTGTGTGTGTGTGTGTGTGTGTGTGTGTCCTCCTGAACCAGCTTTGTAGTATACGCCCTGGTTCGGATATCTGAATCTGAACTTATTGGCCATTCATCATTTCGCACTGAGCGAAGTGAGCAAGTGCACCCCGCTCAGCCCATTGTCACATCCGCAGGATGCACACAGCCAAAGATGCATTGCCAACTTTTACACGTATACAATGCATTAATTCATTCATTCATTCGTACATGTATTGAATAACGCAATAATCAAAACATCAAGTGTACTTCATGCTCATTCCACACACAGAGAACAGAATGAATGCGCTATACTGGTTCCCAAACCAGCTAACATTAGCCAAATGATCAACAACAGCTAGGACAATGTTAGCTGGCATTTGAATAACGCCTCTCTGCCTGTCCTGTTCAGCCTATAAAATGGTGAAGAGGGGACATACGTCTTCTACACCTTCAGAGAAAACAGGAATTTAGTGCTGTGGATTTACACAAGGGCATCATCACAGCATCGATACATGGTGATGAGAGTTAGGTGTGAGTGGCCATTCATTATTAAAAATAAAGGCCAATATCTTCCCCACCCCAAGTCACCGGCTTCGGCATGCATTATCAAGCGCTAGCTTCGCTCATTGTGTTCTCTTCTCGGACAAGTGCTAACTGCACCCAGAAACCATCAATGGGCGGCTAGCAATATGCTCAATGAAACTGGGCAAAAGGACACATGTGTGCACTCATTAAAAAATACACAGAAAGGATTTGCATTTTGGTGCATGAGGGAACGAATGTGAATGCAATCTCATGATTTCAATGAAGAGCAGCACCACCCAGCTCCCCTAGCCGTGTCTGGCAGCTAGTAGGTGGCTACATGCTACAATGGCTGAAAACCCCTGGATATGAGCAAATGCACATCCTTATAAGGGCGAAACAGGGAGCAGGCGCTGGGAACATGAAACCACAGTCTGACAACCACCTATGTGGCCGGAATTTAAACAAACACACGCACACGTCTGTGAAAATGACCACTTCCACTGAAAAATACTACTCGTCGTGGACGTTATCAATATGAGCTAACCGGGTGTTTTCCCCCTGACGTGGGAAATATGCAGTTTTACTTGCTAGTTAGCTAGGAGGCTAGCTTGAATGAAGCAACGATATTTCACCGGATACCAGGAAGTAGGAAAAATGCTAACCTATGGCGCTTATTAAAAAAACAGATGGGGATCTTAATGATGCTTCTTACTCAACACAGCTGTACAGTTGAACCAATACGACGTACCCAAAAGATACGTGTCTTTCATATTATTTACTGACAAAGCACTGGAGTGTGTGATTTTACGCACAGCTCCAAAAAATTCAAAATCTGGGCTGAACCCGCATAAGAGAATTAGCTAGCCGCGCTTGGCGGATGTGTGACTGTTCCACCGCGGATGCTGCTAGCTCTAGCCCACAGATCACCAAGCCCTCATGAAAACCAGCACCGAACGAAGAGGATATAGAAATTATGCATTTTTTTTCGTCGGGGTCGTGTTGCTTACCTCCGTTGATAATGTACAATTCTCCAACTCAACAAACAGAATAATTTCGAAACATGAAAATGTTGGCAGTATTCAAAAAATAAGTCCGTCTGGTGTTTGAATTGTGTTGGTACCCGCCCAAGCTCTCTGGCCCGCTGTACTGTTCCTTTCTCCAAGTCAATGAAATGGGAAGAGATACGCCCTTTCCCCTCCCATTCTCCCAGACCAGCATCTGTCCTGCTAACAGCCCCTCCCTTCCTCAAAATGATATAAGTAGGCCTAGAGAAGACTCATTCACAGGCAATGCTTCAAGCATCTTGTGGAGAAATGGTGTCTCTTTTTTAAATACTCAGTCCCTCTCTTTCAAACCACTCCATAGAACTAAGACTAGTCATTGGACTCACTGAGCTGAGATTTTCAGGTTTCAGAAAGCAGCTGAACGTTTTGCAGCATTGATCTACTGATAGACTGGATTCATTTTTTGTTTTTTACATTAAAAACATTCAGCTTCAAGCCAGTTTTCCATACTTCGAGCAACTATTCTACTTTCCAGATATTGGATTCAGCATTTTTTTTGTATAGGCATGGAGGCCATTGATGCTGTCGAATGACCGCATACTTGCCACAACAATCACTGCTGATCAGTATGTTGGAGAGAGAGCGACCTCTTCTGGACATGTATCATTACTGCCACTCATAACCTTCAAGCTGGTCAGTTCTATTTGACTGCATCCAAAACACATCTCAAAAGCTCGAGGGCAGTAAGAAGAAAATCTGATATAACAACACACACACATGGAACGGAGGCCAAGTAGCAGACTGTGACGTGGAACGTTACCAAAACCTCCCTCTCAAGGCCTCATACAGTAGGCCTATCGGCACTGAGCTATCGGACTGGCCCTTTAGCTCAGACAGGCCCGTCACAACCAGGTAAGCAAACTAGGCAATTGCCTGGGGCCCAATGACAACTTAAGTGTGTGGCAGCACCTCCCTAAATTCAGTGACTGAAAAGTGCAATGCTATCGACAGAACTCCCTCTAGCAAGGGCCCCCTCTCCAATGGTCTGAAGAGAAATATCTATATTTGGGGGCCCTGAAGTCCCTCTTTGCCAAGGGCCCCCGAATACAGTGAAGCGACCTTGAGCTCAGCGGTATAGTCAGAGATTATTTAAGTGTATAGAGATATGCCAATGTAATAGGTTGCTATGGGCACCTAACATGACCAGGTTCCGGTCTGTCTAAAGGGGCGTGTCATAATACTCCACTAGCATTGAATAGAACAGTCCTTAGGTCTGCCTAAAGGGGGATTTACCCCCCTCCCCCTTGCAATAATAGAACCCGGAAACAATGGGCCAATGGAACCTCTCTCTCTCTGCTTTCTCTGGTATAGTGCTGTTACTCCCATACCCGAACTGGAGCATTGACTAGGAGGTGGCAGGTTCGAGTGGCGGATCGTGCACACACACACACACACACACACACACACACACACACACACACACACACACACACACACACACACACACACACACACACACACACACACACACACACACACATTAAAAATGTTTCAGTACTTCTAAAAGAGCCTCAACTTGCCTTTTTTGGGAGATGCCCTCCGCTCCACTGGGGGTGCTGTGGTCTTCTTGGTGACGTCGAAGGCCTTCTTCATCTGCGACACCTTGAGGCTGGCACCCCTTTCTAGGCTACCAGCCCCCGTCTCCCCCCTCTCCAGACTGCCCTCTCCTCCTCCTCTGACCTCCTCGCGCCGGGGCAGGGAGCGGTACTGTCTCACATCATCCTCCAGTGACTTAGGCAGGGAGCGGTACTGTATGACCTCCTCATCTTGCCTGTTGGACAAGGAACGATGCTGTCTCACTCCCTCCTCCGGGGAGCGATGCTGTCTCACCTCCTCCTCCTCCCTCTGTAAGAGGGAGCGATGCTGTCTCACCTCCTCCTCCGGGGAGCGATGCTGTCTCACCTCCTCCTCCTCCCTCTGTAAGAGGGAGCGATGCTGTCTCACCTCCTCCTCCTCGTCTCTCTTTGACTGCAGGCCTATCGGCTGCTGTCTCTCCCCTCTGCTCTCCTCTCGCGATGGGAGGCGGGGCGAGCGCTGCTGTCTCACCTCCTCCTCCGGGGAGCGATGCTGTCTCACCTCCTCCTCCTCCTCGTCTCTCCTTGACTGCAGGCCTATCTGCTGCTGTCTCTCCCCTCTGCTCTCCTCTCGCGATGGGAGGCGGGGCGAGCGCTGCTGTCTCTCTGCTTCCGCTTTGTGTCTGGCCGCTTCCTGTTTGCGGCTGGTCTCCTTGATGAGTTCTCGTACGGGTTTGTACCTCGTCACCTCGTTGTAATCCTCCTTCTCCTCCTGGGCTGCTCTGGTGTCAGGCGTGGGCAGCGTGCGACTGCGGCCCCTCTCCACGGCTTTGGTCTCAGTTTGCCCAAAGTCCAAATTGTCAGCATCCGCTCTCCCCCTCACGCCACCACCTGCTGCTGCTTCGCTCTGGATCCTGCGCCTACCTCCGTCGTTGTCGAGGTCCACAAGCAGCCTGTGTGTCATGTCATCCTGCATGTCGAGCACCTGATGGTGAGTGTCGTTTCCGCCGCCGAGCGCCCGGCGTCTGGCGTCCCTGATCTGCCTCATGATGGCCCTCTCCCGATCGCTCCGTTCTCTCTCGTCCCGCGGCTCCGTCACGTCGTCCACATCAGGGTCATCGCCGCTGTCTCTCTCGTGCCTCGTGTCCAGCCCCGCCCTGAGTGCGCTGTCTCTCTCGTGCCTCGTGTCCAGCCCCGCCCTGAGTGCTCTGGACTCGAAATCCTCGTGGGCATCATTGTAAGCATGTGGGTAATGAGGTGGGATGTCGTCGAATGTCTCAGGGTAGTCACTCCATTCTCCACTGATCTCCAAAGCTGAGGACGGGGGAGAAGATCTCTCTCTGTGTCTGTCCCTGTAGGACGGGGGAGATGAGCTCTCTCTCTGTCTGTCCCTGTCTCTGTGTCTGTGTTTGTCTCTGTCCCTCTCCGCCTTGGCAAAGGGGTTCTTTGGTTTCTTAGCCACGGGGGGTGGCGGCCCCTTGGCTGATGGTGGTGATGATGGTGGTGATGGTGGTGATGGTGGTGGTGATGGTGGTTGCCGTGACGATGCCGGCCCTTGGGTCTGGTACTCCAGAGGGTACATGTCCAGGTGCCGTGACCCCCCCTCAGGACAGACGGACGCCATCTTGGAAATGACGTCAGAGTCCGGCCTAATGAAGTACACGCTGCCGTCATGTGACGTTCCCCTCGTGTCATGTGACCTCTCCCTCATGTCATGTGACGTTCTCCTCTTGTCATGTGACGTTCTCCTCGTGTCATGTGACCTCCTCCTCATGTCATCATGTGACCGCTCCCCCGTCTCCTCCTCCCCTTCTAATTGGTCCTCCTCCTCCACCACGTGTCTGTAAGATGGGCCGTGATGCGCTCGGCCATCGCCGTCGGCGTCCGTGAGCCCCCTTCGCGCGTCCCTGCCGTGTGTGTCCTGGGGGGAGGTCTCTGTCTCGGTGTCGAAGGAGGCCCTACGCGCCTGCCGGATGTCCTGCAGGAGGTGGTCGATGTACCTGCTGTGCTCCTCCGCGGCAGGGGCAGGGGGAGGTGCTTTGGTGCGGGAGGAGGAAGGGGAGGAGGAGGAGGAGGAGGCGTGGGTCTTGGGGACGAAGGGGTTCTTCGGCTTCTTGGGGACAGGCGGGGGCGGTCCTTTAGCCCTGGCCCTCTGCTCCTCCTCTTCCTCCTCACCTTTAGCCCTGGCCCTCTGCTCCTCCTCTTCCTCCTCACCTGACGGTTTCCCGCAGGGCTCCCCAGACTGACCAGGTGTGCCCAGGTGAGACGCGGAGGAGGAGGAGGAGGACGGAGGAGGGGGCCCCCCCCCCCCCCCCACCTGCCTCTGCTCAGGTAAGGAGAACACCTTAGGGGCGCGCGTTATCACGGCCGTCACGTACGCCGGCTCTCTCTCCCTCAGCATGGTGGCCACGTGCTCGTGCTCGTCACACTCCAAGGGGATGCACTGGGACAAGGCGATGTCCCCAATGTCCCCCATGTCCCCCATGTCCTCAGGCCAGTCCTGACTGTCAGAGTGATGAGGTGGGGGCCCTTCAGCTGCACTGGGGGCCTGTCCTCGGGAGCTGGAGCTGGAGCTGGAGTGTGTGTTGTTTGTAGCGCTACCTCTGCGTGCGTGAGGTTCAGGCGGATCCTGGTTGTCGTCCTCCATGTTGGAAAGGGCAACAGCAGCCATGTTGGGTGTCCTCCTGGTCCTTATCGTACGGGCGTCCTGCTCGCTGCCCGACTGGAATGTGCTCCGCTGGGACGCTGAGTGTGAGTCTCCGCTGCCCTGCACGTGGGGGTCGTTAACATGTTTCCGTGGTGACACGTCCACGTGGGGGTCGTTAACATGTTTCCGCGGTGATGCGTCCACATGGTGGTCGTTAACATGTTTCCGCGGTGACGCGTCCTGGGTGTTATTATGGGAGCCGTTGGCCTTGGCGATGGTGGTGGTGGAGGAGGAGATGTTGCAGTGCTGGTTGCCTGGCGATAAGGACGATGACGATGGCGCCACATTTGGTAATGGCCGCCGCTGTCCAGAGCCTTCCGAACGCTCGGCCGCATGACGCCACGGAGCCGCCGTGTCACCTCCACCGCCTCCACCGCCTCCACCGCCTCCACCGCCTCCACCGCAGTGTTCCATTCCTGGCGGGGTGTTTAGCGGTGTTTCGTGTGTACGGCCTCCTGCCCTTCGGCCGTGGTTGCCGTGCGACCCTGAGCCCCCGAGGCTAGTGTTGGTGTTGTTGCTGACCTCCCCCAAATCCCCCGCAGTGGAAACACGCGGCTGCTGCGGCTGCGTGGTCATGCCACAGCTATCCCCCTTAACCCCACAGGGATCCACAGCAGAGCTCCTCTTGCCCTCACTGGCACCTGAAATATCCAGAGATCCGCGCTGGCGGCGGTGTGGTGCGGAGAGGGGTGCGGAGGAGGGAGGGGAGGGAGGTAGTGAGGAGGGGGGAGGGGAGGAAGGTAGTGAGGAGGGGGGAGGGTGTGCGGGTGCATTGGGATCTCGTGCTGCTGTCAGACAGGTCTGGTCCTGTGATTTTAGCTGCTCCGACTTTAGCTGTGTCTGGGTGTGTGTCTGGACGCGTGTCTCGGTCTCGGTCTGGGGCTGTGGAGGTGGCCGTGACTGGGGCAGCCCCCCCGGCAGTAAATCAGGAGTTTGGCCCGTCTGGTGCGCTGGGGGTGGGGCTGACAGAGGTCTATTATCGGCACTTAGCCTCTCGCTCTCGCCCTCGCCCTCGCCCTCTCTCTCCCCGCTGGCAGCGGTAGCAGAAGGGGCATGGAAGCTCTCCGCAACGCCCTCATCTGCGGTCTCGGAGGACGAGAGCTGTTGAGGAGACCTGACATGCCTCCTCCTCCCCTCCACAGCTCCTTCTCCTCTGGTGTCTGACACACAATCACTTCTCATCTCCCTGCCGTCTCTATCACTGTCACGTTCTGCTGAGCGCTTTAGTCCAGTGTGTGAAGTGCTGCTGGTGGTTGCGCTCTCCCGGTGGGCGTTAGTGGTGTTGGGCTGGGCTGAAGAGGCGTTAGCGTTAGTGTGTGTGTGCTCGGGTGTTTTCAAGTCATGGTCCCCTTGCGAGTCGGTCGTGTGAGCCATGACACCACCCCTACGGGTCGCCGCGGTCACCGACGTCTCGCCTCCACCTCTCCGAGCGCTGTCCCTCTCCGACGGCCCCGCGCTCCTCTCCCTCTCCGACGGCCCCGCGCTCCTCTCGTCCCCTTCGGCCACTGTAAACTCAACACTTGCTGCTGCTGCTGCTGCTGCTCCGGACTGCGTGCTTCGTGCCTCTACCCCCGACTGTGGACGAGTGTCTGGTTTCCAAGTGGACTGTGGAAAAGCTCCACTATCGCCACCAGCCTTGTCCAGTGCTCCTCCTCTTCCTCCTCTTCCTCCTCCTCTTCCTCCTCTTCCTCCTCCTCTTCCTCCTCCTCCTCTTCCTCCTCCTCTTGGAGGGGGGCAGGGTTTGTTGCTAGTGGTGTCGGGGTCAGGGTGCGGTCCTGCCCCCCCGGCCTCCTGTACCACCGCTGGATTGGCTGTGTCACCGCTCTGTGACATCACGCTATCCTGCCTATGGCTATGGGTACGGCTATGCTGCTGCTGCGGGTGGTGGTGCTGGTGGTGGTGGTTGGCATGGTGGTGGTTGGCATGGTGCTGCTTCT
Organism: Engraulis encrasicolus; assembly: GCF_034702125.1. NCBI lineage: Eukaryota > Metazoa > Chordata > Actinopteri > Clupeiformes > Engraulidae > Engraulis > Engraulis encrasicolus. The sequence continues at coordinate 803,139 of NC_085867.1, forward strand.
CCACTCCCTGGTAGCTGGCGGTACCCTGTGGGTCAGACTCAGCCGTGTGCCCACGCTGGTCACCCTGGGCGCTGGCATTGGGGTCCTGGATGTACTGGTCCGCTTCGCTGTCACTGGTGTCCCATTCCGTGCTGTAGTCGCACTCTGACTGGCCGTCAGCTGTGGCGGCGGTGGCGGTGTTGGTGGCGTTGGCACTGCCCGTCTGGCCATCAGCTGCCCGTCTGCCCGTCTGGCCGCCCTCCTCCTCCTCCTCTGCTGCTGCCGCCCCCGCCAGCTTGTCCTGCTTCTGGCCCATAGCTCACCAGCTCCTGGGGAACACACACAACACATAAGAGTGCAGACACTGATATTACATTACACACATGCAGATACACAACATACACAGACACACACATACAGATTACACACTACACACACACCTACACACACATAGTACATACACACACTCTCCTGCTTCTGCCCCATGGAAAATACACATCAGAGTACAGTAGCGGCCGCATGCCAGCTGTGCTGCTTCACACGCACTCATATTAAACACACACACACACGCGTGCGCACGCACACACGCACACACACACACGCATGCACACACACACACACGCACACACACACCAGTGCCTGTTCCTACAGCGTGTGGTCTGCGCTGGCTCACACACACACCTGAGAGCGCTCTGAGCTGCGCTGCGCTGCTGTGCCGTTCGTGTGTGTGTGTGTGTGTGAGAG
>NC_085867.1:818861-871361 GCF_034702125.1 Engraulis encrasicolus
TTCAGTCTGCTGGCTGTAGTGGTGACAGAGAGGTGAAGAGTGGTTAAGTGTAGTGTAGTGCAGTGCAGTGCAGTGCAGTGCAGTGTAGTGTAGTGTAGTGTAGTGCAGTGCAGTGCAGTGTAGTGTAGTGCAGTGCAGTGTAGTGTAGTGTAGCTAAGCATAAATTCATTCCAAGGGCAATACTGCATGGGAAAATGTGTTAATTTGTCTCTGTATGTACTTAACTTCAGAAGTTATGACCCATTCAGTGTCATCGTCTCAATCTGTTGGGTTCCAGTCAGGTGTATTAGAGGGTTAAACATAAAGCCCATGGGACATCAGTTCAGATACCGGTCAGATTCTGAAAGTAGACACTTTAAAGGACCAATCCACATCATTTCAAGAAATTGCTTATATGTGGTTAAGCCCTAGTAAAATACGAGAATACATAGTTTTTTTTAATCTATGTGTTCGTATTGCCTAATTTACGCTAACAGCATAGCAATGCAATGGTACCCATAGAACTAATGGTACCACACCAAAACTTAATCAAATGTACTTATAAACCGCTTTAAAATTAATGTAAAATTTTAAATTTCAAATCCAAAACGGCAATCTAACTCCATCCAGTGATAACTTGTGGCTTGATGCTAATGGTTCCATTTACACATTACGCCAAGCTATGCCAATAACTCAATACCAATACATCTTATTGTTATTGATACCAATACATCTTAAGTCCTGAAAATACTGAGAAGAAGAAAATGAATACTTGGAAATACTGCAAATGTGTGAAAATTAAAAAACGGTGGACTGTTCCTTTAAAGATACAAAACATCAGGTGCCAAAAAAACAAAACATTTAGGAGCACAGATTCAGACACAGCAAGACCAAAGAATATGGGTAAAGCAGGGGTGAGAAACTGATTTGATTAGAGGGGCCACTTCAAATATTATAGTCCTTGAAGTCCTTCAAGGGCCATACTATGAACACAAACCAGGATTACCCCCCTGCACTTTAGGCCTACATTGAAGGCGGCCACCTTTACAACAAGACCCCACCGTCACAAGGTCCCTTGAAAATATAACGTAATTGTATTGAACATGTAATTTCTAAGATTTCTTTACAAAACATGTCATATTTCGAGTGAAACTGCATAACATGAAAAGTACATCGGGGGCTATCCAAACAGAGGATATACAGACACAGCGACAGCATGTGCATAAAGGATAGGTTTTATTTCAGTCATACATAGTAACATACAGAACAGTACATAATGTCAACAAAATGTAGAAAAGAAACCCAACCTCAACTCAGTCAATGTACAGGGCAGGAATACAAAAGAGTCACAGCTTCAAAAAAAAAAAAATAATGCTAACAAAACGTGAAGTCACGGAAAGCAATTTAAGCTTATTTTGCTTTGTGATTTCGTTCACACTTGCATCCCATTTAAGAAAGAAAAGGTTTTTATTTTGTTTTCATCTAAGCTGCGATTGCCGAACGTCAACACCAAAGTGTTGCAGACCTGGAATGTGTTTCTCGACAGCGTCATTGCTAACTAAGTTTCCATTAACAGCCTACTAAGCTGCTAACTGGTTAGCAACGATGCTATCATGAAACAAAGCCCTGTAGGGTATTCCACAAAGCAGCCATTACACTGTGAAACATTGCAAGCCAGTTCAACGTAAAAAGTAAGTTTCCCTGCTGAATTAAGTTTGTAAGGTAACTCAACTTGAGGCTTTATCAAGTTGAGTTAACTTACAAACTTAAGCCAGCAGGGCAATTTACTTTTTATGTTTAACTGGCTGCAAGGTCTCACATTGTATGAAGGACAGGTGTAGCACACCTGTGCACTATGAGGGCGAGACTTACCATCTCTCAATGCGGTGAGCCCATAGAGGTAGAAAATAACACTAGAGAGGACCCCGCCCCCCTTTTTACGGCAATCTGTAGCGGCCATTATCTGTAGGTAGATCAGAGAAATGGAAATTAACTCCAGCTGCCATTTCCCAGTGCTGTCGCAAATTGCTGTGTCCTCTCTAGTGTTATTTTCAATGCGGTGAGCCTTATCCGTTTTCTCAGTATCAATGTTGGCTTAGTTACTGCACTTTGCCTTTGTAGGGCATAATATACCTGGGCACGATGGTACAGGCCTTACCTTGCACTGCCACATGATGGCGCCTCACACCTGGGCACTACAAGGTCAGCGTCACCTGTTGCCAATTAGAAACCTCACTGTACCTGGGCACTCCAGACACACACCTGTGGACTATGGAGGTGGGCACATAAAGTACAGTGCCTGGCTACTATGGCACTATGACACACCTGGGAAGAGGACGCACACACATCTGTGTATTGTGGTGCCTCGCACAGGGACTGCGTCACCTGTGGCCTATTAGGTGGGCAGCACTATACCTGCACACAATGAGGTCAGTCTCACCTGGGCACTGCAGAGGAGGCACACACCTGTGTATGGTGGTACCTCACCAGGGACAGATTCACCTGTCACCTGTCGCCTCACTGCACCTCCACACTATGCCTTTCACCTGTGCACCATGATGGGGCCTCAGCTGGACACAATGACACTGTATTAGCTCGTCAACACCTGTGCACACTGGCCACACCTGTGAAGTATGAGATGGCCCTAGAGAGGAGGCACACATCTGCGCATTGTGGCGCCTCACACAGGAACTGCATCACCTGTTACCTATCAAGTGGGCCTCACTGTTCCTCACTGCTGTTTAAGTTTGTAGACACCTGTGAACAATGATTAGCCCCTCACCTTGACACGATGACACTGTCCACACCTGTGCAGTATGAGGTGCCACATATACACACAGTGACAATTGCAACACCTGTGCACAATGAAGTGCCACATATACACATAGCTGAAACCCAAATGGCACTTGGCACCACCGTCTGGTCCAGGATGTTGAGCAATGACCAAGACACATCATCCTGCTCTACTGGGACAGGATATGACATCACCAACACACATACTCCTGCTCTACTGGGACAGGATATGACATCACCAACACACATCATCCTGCTCTACTGGGATAGGATATGACGTCACCAACACACACCATCCTGCTCTACTGGGACAGGATATGACATCACCAACACACATCATCTGGCGCTTTGTGGAATACCCCCTGCACTTTTGGCATGAATGATTTGTCAATTTCACACCACCACCATCCCTCTTCTCTCTCTCTCGCACTCTCTCTCTATCACCCTTCCTCCCTCTCTCTCTCTCTAGCTAAGGTGCAGTAGTTCCTTGGTGTGTAACTCTTAGACAGTGTGTTGGGTCACATGACCCAACTGTCTGGACTTCAGATCTCCACACAAACAAACACACATGCACTCCCAAATGGAAACCAAAAGACAACTTTGGTCTAAATCAGGTCTAAATCAGGTCTAAATCAGGTCTAAAATGAGGGCGAAGTAGAAGCTGTCCAGTGTGGGTCTACAAATGTCTGCGTGTGTGTGTTTGTGTCTCTATGTGTGTGTGTGTGCAAGTGTGTGTGTGTGTGTGCAAGTGTGTGTGTGTGTGTGTGTCTGCGTGTGTGTGTGTGTGTGTCTGCGTGTGTGTGTGTGTGTGTGTGTGTGTGTGTGTGTGTGTGTGGAGGGAAGCAGATGTCATAAGTGGTCTTTACGCTTGGCAGCCATGCGTAATGAGGAATGTGTAATGCTCAGCACTAGGGGGTGCTGTCTACACAGCTCAACAGCTTTGCTTTGTTTTGTTTTGTTTTTCTTTTTTTGTGTAAGAGAGAGAGAGAGAGAAAGAGAGAGAGAGAGAGAGAGAGAGAGAGAGAGAGAGAGAGAGAGAGAGAGAGAGAGAGCGCACTACAAGGCGTAGGATGGGCGGGTGCCAACTGAGAAGAACAGGGGTGCATTTCTGGAAAGTGTAGTTGTTAGCAGTTAGCAACTTGGGTAGTTACCAATGGGAAATTGCATTGCAACCAACAAAGTAGTTAACATAGTTAGCAACTACACTTTCCAGAAATGCACCCCAGAGCAGGAGCTGCGTATAGAGGAGAGTGTAGAGAGAGGCCGAGACACTATGCAGAATGGCTTTATGGTTGATACACTGTGTGTGTGTGTGTGTGTGTGTGTGTGTGTGTGTGTGTGTGTGTGTGTGTGTGGGGTGTGCGTGTTTGTGTCTGTGAGAGTGTGTGTGTGTGTAAAAGGCACTTATGCAAAAATGCGACAAAAAGCCGTAATGGGAAAAGCGACGTTCCTTCAGCACATGCACGCGCACACGCACACACACAACCAATGGCAAACAGGGTCCAACCAATCAGACAGGTGGCCGACCAATGGCAAACAGGGTCCCGCCTTTCGCAAAAGGCCACCCACCAATCAGGGGATCGCCTGGGAGAGCCTATCCACCAACGGCGATCGGGGACAGCCTCACTCCAGTCAACGAGAAAGTTGCATCCTCAAAAGCTAACACACTCGATAAGCTAGCGTAGCATAATGCAGCGTGGCATGGCATGGAATAGCATAGCATGACATAGCATAGCATAGCATAGGATGGCATAGCATAGCATAGCATAGCATAGCATGGCATGGCATGGCATTCAGATCAGACAACATCAGGTCACCATACCGAACGTCTTCTAGTAGAGCAAGATCATTCAAACCCCGCCTACCCAATGTAAAGGTATGTGCTCAAGTTCGATCTCCTAAGGGGGCGTTGTCCTCTCCTTCTTCTTGTCTTTCTGTGGTGTTTGGTGATGGCTTGCATCTACAGTGCCAAGTGAACTCCATTCATTCTCAATCATAAGACTCCAAAAGGTCATCACATGGATCTCTGAAATGTACTGGCTTGATTTGTCTTGCTCTCCTAGAGGATGTTTGACCATACCACGCACCAATCCGTCGGTCCACATAGATACAGTATATTCCTGTATGTCACCATGGATACAGTATCCACGTGCCTCTGCTCAGTCATCACACCTTGCCTGTTCCCATGGTTACGGTGTTAGAGGATGGATGCACCAGAACTTAATAATAATTGGCCATGAGACTTTAAACACATTTCTTCAACAGTATGCAATAACAGCCCTGTGCAAAACAGTATTGAGCTACTGTGTTACTAATTGCTAAAATGATATTGTGTGAATATGTATGGTTGACTATTGCAGTATTTTTTTAAAAATAATTATTTTTCCTTCTTTCTTTCCTCAGAGCAGAAAGCCACGCCTGTGATTTACTATGTACATGGAGATAGAATGTCTTTTATTTTGTCTGATAAATCACTGATAAAAAAAATAGTGTTGACTCGAGTTGACACAAGAACTTATTGAATTCTTGAGGTGTTTTGGGCACATGAGATGAGCTTTTTGAATTTGGATGACAACTTGGCCAAGACTTCGATCAGGAAGTGAACACCCTGTGCAGCATCTCCCATAGGCCGAATAGCAGCTCTAACAGGAAGTGAACACCGTGTACAGCATCTCCCATAGGCCGAATAAGAGCTCTAACAGGAAGTGAACACCGTGTGCAGCATCTCTCATAGGCCGAATAGCAGCTCTAACAGGAAGTGAACACCGTGTACAGCATCTCCCATAGGCCGAATAGGAGCTCTAACAGGAAGTGAACACCCTGTACAGCATCTCCCATAGGCCGAATAGGAGCTCTAACAGGAAGTAAGATAAAGATCTGGGTTAATGTCCAGGAGAGCAAGTGGGCACCGGGGCTTCTCTGATTGGTTAGAAAGTAAAGGAAGTAAATCGTTTACTTTGAGAAATATAAAAGTTTGTTCTTTATTCAGAAGAGGTACTCCTAAAGGGCCTGTGTTTGTAACAGTCAATCCATACCGTTCATAGTTATCTTTTTTCTTTTGTTACATAACAATAAATACCTTTCCACATGTAATGTAGGGTGATAACATGACATCGTTGGCCGGTAAGATGCATTGTACATGTTGTTGTTCGTTATTGTTATTGTATTGCACAGAGCTGTCATGTCTCCCTACTTCACTGTACATCGTCGACCAAAACTAATAATATCCGCTTATAAAGACTTAGCAAAAAAATAAATAATGTTTTTGTTTATCATTTGTTCATTATTTACTGTGTTCTTAATGCTTTATAAGCAGACATTATTTTAAAGTGTAACAAAGTAAACTAGTACAGAGGATGGCTGCACCAACACACTGGAGGAAACTGCATCTAACAAAATCTCGAGCTTCAAAATCTCGTGTTTTTAGGCAACAGTTGAAAACAACAAGTGATCATTATGCCGTCATCTTGTTTGTCTGATTTTGGCCTGTAAACAGAAAATCATTTACATGTACCTACAAAGAAAAATAAAAAAGGAATGCAAAACAAAGAACTTAAAACACAAATCAGATGTACGTCAGCAGACCTTCTCTGTCCAACAGATCGGATTCGAAGACAATTAGTGATTTGATTTCCTTTGTTGCAGGTCGAGGCAGCCAACCTATCAGACAGCCTCTCAACAGGCGGCCAACCAATGGCAAACATGGTCCCGCCTAATGACAGGCACACGCACTCACAAGCACCTCACAAACACCCGCATCAGTCCATCAGTCCCCGGCTTCCTCTTAACCAGTGGTTCCCAAACCGGGGGCCAGGACCCCTAGTGGAGAAGGGGGCGGTGGGGGGGGATCACGGAGGTACTGAAGGGGGCGGTGGGTGGGGAGAAGGGGCGGTGGGGGGGTCACGGAGGTACTGAAGGGGGGTCGAGGTACTGAAGGGGAGTCGTGGGGGATCACGGAGGTACTGAAGGGGGGTCGTGGAGGTACTGAAGGGGGGGGGGTCGCGGAGGTACTGAAGGGGGGTCGTGAACAAAAAGGGACATTGCATAAAAGCGGGAAATCAGCAGCTAACAGCTAACAGCTAACATAATTCTATAATTTCGTTAGTAACAGTATTCACTTATATGGTTAATAGGTGCATTTGCCATCCTTTTAGCAAGATTTTTAGCAATATTAGTTGACAAACTATTAATGGAAAATCTAGCAATATTAATGGACAAAAAAAACGCCAAGGCATTAATATTAATCCTGTAAACAGAAAATCATTTACATGTACCTACAAAGAAAAAGAAAAATATCTAGCAATAATAATGGACAAAAAAAACAGCAAGGCATTAATATTGCAAGATTTTCCATGAATAGTTTGTCCGCTAATATTGCTATCCATGGCTAGGCTAAGACTAAGGTGATTGAGGGATAGCAAAAATATTCTTAAAGGTGGGGTTGCAGGTTAACCATTTTAAGAAAATATACTATTATGACATCACGTTGGGGGTTCCGCACGCTCATAGGAGTCTATGTAGAACCTTAGAATCCTGGGGGAGTTCCCCCAACGTGATGTCATACCTGCAACCCCACCAGGTGACATCACGTTGGGGGAACTGCCCCAGGATTCTAAGGTTCTACATAGACTCCTATGAGCCTGTGGAACCCCCAACGTGATGTCATAATAGTACATATTCTTAAAATGGTTAACCTGCCCCACCCTTAAGTCCAAAAGGGGGACTTCCCCGCTGAATATGTTTGGGAACCACTGCTGTACATAATGTGCAATCCTTATTGACCACTGCTGTACATAATGTGCAATCCTTATTGACCACTGCTGTAAACATCTCTTCAGTCTTAGATATCCATGGCTTTGCTCATTGCACTTCCGTCGTCACAGTAACCAGTGGCATCTCTCCTGCCCCACCACTTCTTCAAGCCAACTATGCGGGTAAACCTAAGCCAGTGGTTCTTAACCTTTTAACCCTAATGCCACCCCCTTACCTTGCCCAACCCAAACACAAACTTATACATGTGTGTTCACACTCAAAATTAAGTGATTCATTACATTTAATTTAAGTGATTCATTACAATGATTATTTCTTGGGACTGTAATCAATACCTTAATGACTTTAAATTGGCGACCAAAACATGGCTTAATTTGGTTTGGTTGATTTGGACTAATTATAATGTTTGCAAGCAGAATTTTGGTCACAACCTCAACACAAACAAAATCCCGCAGACCCCTTGCAATCTCTGGCGCACCCCCAGCGGCCCTCGCACCCCAGGTTAAGAACCACTAACCTTGAGGTACCAAACGTAAACAGCATTGAGTTGCATACAGGTGCTCTGATACATATATTAAATAATAATAACAACAATACAATCTGTTTATCTAATAAATAAAAACAACAATAAATACAAAGCAGGGAAATCAAATCTGGAGTAGAAAGGGCTTCGATAAACTAAAGTCTGTGCTTTTGGAAATTTTTCATGTTTTTTTTTCTTTTCTTTGTTAGCCAAGACCGATGCTGCACTGAAAGTTTCACGGCTAAGGTCATAGGTCAAAGCGAGTGGGTATATATGGCGCGCTGATGAACATTCATACTTTTGAAACAGAAAAATGTTTTAATTTGTTCTCTAGCTTCAGTTCTGGTGGCACCTCTTGAGTTCCTGTTGTTTTTAGCCTCCGTGCCACTAGTGGGTGCTGAGTAGCTCCTCTAGATCTGTGTCAGCGTGTGTCGCTCCATCCAGCTCAATAGGGGCAGTATGTATTTTCAGCCTAACCCGGCTTGTGATTCTCAAAAGCATAATTGCTAGCTAGTTAGTACCTTGGGTAGGTGGCAATGGGAAATTACATTGCAACCACCAAAATGGCTAACGTAGATATGAGCAACTATGGTTTCGAGAAATGCACCCTTGGCCTCTTTGTAATGACAATTTTTTTTTTGGGGGGGGGGCTGTGAGGGCACCCTTTTGGAAGCCCCGCCCCCATCTCCACTTGTTGCGCAGTCTGACACTCAATGCAAACGAGGAAGTACAGCAAAGGGGGCGGGCACTACCTGATGATGTCAGGTGACTCGTCAACGCATCCATCCGCCCTTAGCACGACTCAGTGATGCAACAGGGAAGGCTAGGCTAGCGGGGCTAGCATGGGAAGGGCACCGCATATAAGGCCTCGGAGAAGAGACCAGTTATAAAAGACGAACACACGTATAGAGATAAGTGCTTTCTCACAAGATCTAGTGGAACAGTGATCCATGGAGGCTCCGTTAGTCTTTTAGTCTTTCGAGTCCTCGACTGCTGCTGTGAGTTTTTTAGAGGAGTTGTGAGGAGAGAGTTGTGGGAATGTCCATCTCCATGGCGGCACTGTAGCACCACACACACATACACACACACACACACACACACACACACACACACACACACACACACACACACACACACACACACACACACACTGCAGCCGCGTGGCATGGAGTATGTTGTCCTAACACCACACACACACGCACACACACACACACACAGAGCGCTGAACAGCGGAATTCAGTTGCCTAGCATAGCGGCACCACCAGCAGTGCTGCGGTTAAGTGTGGAGTGGAGCGGTGCGGAGTGGAGCGGTGCGGAGTTAAGGGTGTGGAGTGGAGCGGTGCAGAGTTTAGGGTGTGGAGCAGTATGGAGTTAAGGGTGCGGAGTGCTGTGGTGTGCTGTGGTGCGATGCGAAATTAAGGTTTAGTGAAAGGCTGACTGCTGGATTGTCTCGGTGGTGACGTGAGTAGCATCAGTAACAGTAACAGTAGAAGTAGTGGGATGTGGGATGTGGGATGTGGGATATGGGATGTGGGATGTGGGATATGGGATGTGGGATGTGGGATGTGGGATGTGGGATGTGGGATGTGGGATGGGGGTGTGCCAAGCTGTGTGTGTTGTCGTGGATAAGGGTCATGATATGTACCAATAAGGGTCATGATATGATATGTACGTAATGGAATGTCATGCTAAGCCAGGGGTCAAAGGTTAAAGGTTGTCCAGGAGCCAAAGGGGGTCATGAGGGTCACGAGGGTCACGAGGGTCATGAGGGTCATGAGGGTCACGAGGGTCATGAGGGTCATGGGGGTCATGAGGGTCATGAGGGTCATGAGGGTCATGAGGGTCACTCGGCTTGGTTAAGGCCCCCACCACACATATAGGACCATATGTAGTCCTTGTTGTAGTTTGTTTGTGTTTTTTTTGTTTTTGTTTTTTGAGTCTGCGATTGTGTCATTTTCGAACAGTAACTAGAAACTATAAACCAGCATGGAAGGGGTGTCTGGGTGCCTGGTTGGTGCGTTGTTGTCGTTAGGGATCATGATATGGACTACCAGTATGTGAAGTCAAAGGTCAGCTGTGAAGGGCCCCGGATGGAGACTAGGTCATCTTTGAGGGGAGGGGTGTTGTCAGGGTTAAGGGTCATGATATGGGCTACCAGTATGACCTACTGTAGGGTCAAAGGTCAGCTTGGAGGGGCCCCAGGTGGGGAGGGGTGTTGTTGGGGTGCCTGGTCCGCTGCGGCCGCGGCGGCGATGGGGGATCCGGGGGGCGGCTGCTGCGCGCCGGGCGATAGGTCATGCGTGGAGAGGTCAAGGTCGGCGAGCTTGGCGAGGGAGTTGGAGCGCTTGAGGGGCGAGGGTACGGTGAGGCCGGCCAGGCGGACGCGGGTCTCGATCTCCAGGGCCCTCTGCCGCACGAGACCCGGCTGCCCGCGCACGCTCGCCAGGCTGGCCAAGCTGTCGCTACTGGAGCTGCGGGTCAGAGAACAGCCCAGCGGAGACGAGGGCAGGAGCAGAGACCCAGGAGACAGAACCGGGGTGTCTAGCGCCTGGATCCCCATAGCACACAGAACCGGGGTGTCCAACGCCTGAATCCCCATAGCGACACCGGTACCAACACCAACACCACTGCTGCTGCTGCTGCCACCGTCCCCTCCGCCATCCACCTCCATGTCCTCCATAGGCCCAGGGGGCGCTGTCTCCTTCTCCGCAGCAGCAGGCCTTCCCAGATCCATGTGCTCCAGCTGGGGCCTCCTGGTGGTGGTGCTGCCCCCTAGAGGCAGGCTGCAGAGCTGCTCCACCCGGTGACGCACCAGACCGGACACTGACACTCCCTTCTGCTGCAGCTCCGCGACTGGCCCCATGGAGTGGGCCTCCTGATGCAGCTCCGCGACCGGCCCCATGGAGTGGGCCTCCTGATGCAGCTCCACGACTGGCCCCATGGAGTGGGCCTCCTGGTGCAGCTCCGCGACTGGCCCCATGGAGTGGGCCTCCTGATGCAGCTCCGTGACTGGCCCCATGGAGTGGGCCTCCTGATGCAGCTCCACGACAGGCCTTTCTCCCCCATCCAGACTCAACTGCAGCAGTGTGAGCTCGCTAACGGCTCCTGTAGTGCTGGCAGCCCCCGACCTCCCTCCTCTCCTCCTCCTCCTCTCCTCTCGCGCCTCCTCCTCCTCCTCCTCCTCCTCCTGCAGCTCCTCCAGGTCCTCCACCTCCTCTAGAGGGCAGTGCAGGTCTCTCTGCAGCTCCTCGCAGCTCATGGGGGACACCAGCTGCTGACGGTACGCCTCCAGGCTGCCCACCGGGGGCAGCAGCGGGGGAGGGGGAAGGGCAGCGGGCGGGGCCAGGGGTGGGGCCAGCGGGAGGGGCCGGGCACAGCGAGGGCAACGCCCACAACGACAGGACTGGGGCTGAGGAGGCGGAGGGGGCTGGGAGCCAGCGGGCAGGAGCTGGAGGGGGTGAGAGGAGGAAGAGGAAGAAGAGGAGGAAGAGGAGGAGGAGGAGGTGTTGGGTGGTTGTGAGGGGGGGTTGAAGGGCGCGGCTGTACCAGTGCCGCGGGGGGGCTGGATGGAGATGGAGGGCAGGCTGCCATGAGTGTGTGTGTGGGCGTGAGTGTGTGTGTTTGCGTGAGTGTGAGTGTGTGCGTGTCGGGGCAGGTTAAGGCGGTGGTGGTGGTGGTGGTGGTGGTGATGGTGGTGGTGGTGGTGAGGGTTGTGGTGGTGGTGGTGGTGGTGGTGGTGGGGGTGTTGGTGGGGCCGTCCCCCCCCTGCAAGGCGCTCCAGTCTGCGGCCCGACGGCAGGCGAAGGCAGTCGCGGCACGAGGGGGGCGGCGCGTAGGACGGCTTCACCTTGTACGGGTTTCGGATGCTAGCACTGTCCTAAACAGAAGAAAACACACACAGCACAAAAGGGATGGTCAGGGTTGGGTTTGCTCCCGCACCAGCATACACTTAGACACTATACAATAGTACATCATACAGCATACATGGGCAGTCATGGGTAAGCGGTTAGGGCGTCGGACTTGTAGCCCAAAGGTTGCCGGTTCGACTCCCGACCCGCCAGGTTGGTGGGTTTAACCAGTGGTCTCCCCTATCCTCCTCCTCCATGACTGAGGTACCCTGAGCATGGTACCTTCCCGCCGCACTGCTCCCTTTCGGGCGCCATTGGGGGCTGCCCTCTTGCATGGGTGAGGCGTGAATGCAATTTCGTTGTGTGCAGTGTACAGTCTCTTGTGTGCTATGGAGTGCTGCGTCACAATGACAATGGGAGTTGGAGTTTCCCAGTTGGGCTTTCACTTCACTATACTATACAACAGTGGTTCCCAACCTTTTTCTTCAAGGACCCATGTTTTTACCATTGTAAGCTTTGGTGACCCAGCTGTGCGAGCGCCCGCACGAGAGGGAGTCACATGATACCCTCTGTTTCCTGCGAAAACTCATTTTTGTCATTTTATTCCTCAATTCGTCTTCAGTCAAATATAAAATAAATGTTTAATAGCACTAACATTTTGTTGCCTCTATGCATATATTAGTTAAAGCTTTGTCATGTAGGCTTATTCTACATGGGCAATATATGATATTTAAAATGAAACCCCTTAAAAAAAAGAGGGCTTCGCGACCCCCTGTGGATCTTTGGCGACCCACAGGTTGGGTCCCGACCCATAGGTTGGGAACCCCTGCTATACAATACATAAAGGACAATGGCCGACAAGGAACCTGTAACCCTCGGATCTAACGCCCATCTCCTTAACCTTTATGCCATGGCTGCCCACGACAAGGAGACAGAGCAGGATTAGCATTAGCTAGCTGGTACTGTACTTTGTATATTATATGTATAGTAGGGATAACGGCCCACGAGGTGACCGACCGGCTCCGCCAAGTTAATGCTGAGGCGGCGGCTACAAACTCTGCGGAACCGGTCGACCTTGAAGGCCGTTATCCCGTTTATCTGCCGTTAGGGTAGGTTACTTATCTACCGTTAGGGTAGGCTACTTATCTACCGTTAGGGTAGGTTACTTATCTACCGTTAGGGTAGGTTACTTATCTGCCGTTAGGGTAGGTTACTTATCTACCGTTAGGGTAGGCTACTTATCTACCGTTAGGGTATACTATAGGTTACTTTAAAACATCTATTACTGTCTGTAAAGCAGCAGGAACCCTGCCAACTGCACCAGGCCGTGAAACAATGGATGGTACTACAATGGTAGTTGGGTTTGAGTTGTTGGGTTTGGGTGGTCATATCAGGGTTGTTGGGGTTTGAGTTGCTGGGTTGTTAGGTTGGGTTGTTGAGGGTTGTTGGATGGTCAAGGTTGGTGGGGTTTGGGTTGTTGGGTTGTTCAGTTGTTGGGTTATTGGGTGGTCATATCAGGGTTGTTGGGTTGTTAGGTGGTCATATCAGGGTTGTTGGGTGGTCATATCAGGGTTGTTGGGTTGTTATATCAGGGTTGTTGGGTTGTTGAGTTGTCATATCAGGGTTGTTGGGTGGTCATATCAGGGTTGCTGGGTTGTTAGGTTGGTTTGTTGAGGGTTGTTAGATGGTCAGTGTAGTTGGGGTTGTTGGGTGGTCATATCAGGGTTGCTGGGTTGTTAGGTTGGTTTGTTGAGGGTTGTTAGATGGTCAGTGTAGTTGGGGTTGTTGGGTTGTTAGATGGTCAGTGTAGTTGGGGTTGTTGGGTTGTTATATCAGGGTTGTGGGTTGTCATATCAGGGTTGTTGGGTTGTCATATCAGGGTTGTTGGGTGGTCATATCAGGGTTGTTGGGTTGTCATATCAGGGTTGTTGGGTTGACATATCAGGGTTGTTGGGTTGTTGGGTTGTCATATCAGGGTTGTTGGGTTAGGTTGCTGCGTTGTTGGGTTGGGTTGTTGGGTGGTCATATCAGGGTTTTTGGGTTGTTGGGTGGTCATATCAGGGTTGTTGGGTTGTTGGGTTGTCATATCAGGGTTGTTGGGTTATTGGGTTGTTGGGTTGTCATATCAGGGTTGTTGGGTGGTCATATCAGGGTTGCTGGGTTGTTGGGTTGTCATATCAGGGTTGTTGGGGTTTGGGTTTGTTCCAGCACACATGACATGGTAAGCGTATCACACATCCTGTCAGCTGATACGCTTTTTGCTAAGTGTATGATTCATGATTCATGAGTCTGTGTGCGTGTGTGTGTGTGTGTGTGTGTGTGTGTGTGTGTGTGTGTGTGTGTGTGTGTGTGTGTGTGTGTGTGTGCGACTCACGTCAAAGGCAGTTGGGCAGCTGCGCTTGTTGGCAAGGCGATTGCTGTTGTTGGCGTTCTCATTGTTGAAACGATTAAGGTTGGAGAGAGACGATCCTGAAGAGGAACGAAACAATGATATAATACAATACAATACAATACAATACAATACAATACAATACAATACAATACAATACAATACAATACAGTGCTTCAGGTTGGAGACAGAGGAACCTGGATCGGAACAAGACACACCTGTAATACAAAGCAATACAATAGAACAGTAGAATAACATAATATAAGATGAGTGCTGTCAACCGCAATAACATATCTAATTGAGATTAATTGCACAATTCCATAATTAACTACTTCTAATCGCATTTTAATGGCACAACTACACTGTGTGCAGAATTATTAGGCAATCGTGTTTTTTGACCATATTGTCCATTTTATGCATATTTTCCGCCACCAACCTTTATGAACATGAAAACCTATTGGATTTAAGTATTCCAGGCCATGCATATGTGTATAATAAGATGGGGGTGTGATCAAAGGAGCCCAACACCCAATATCCGGTGTGCATAATTATTAGGCAACTTTGCTTTCTTCTGGGAAAATGGGCCATAAAAGAGATCTAACAAACTCTGAAAAGTCTATAAACAATTTTGAAGTCTTCCAGAGGGATGTGGCTGTCTTGAAATTGGCAAGACGTTGGTCACGTTAGCACAGAAGTATCAAATGCACAGTTACAAAGTCATCAGTCTCACATGAAATGTCACTGCCACAAATTGAGAAGAATTTAAGGTGAAACTACAAGAAAACTATTACCCTGCAGTGCTATCATATTCCAGAATGCAAACTTACATCAGGTGTACAGAAAAACAGGTTGTTGAGCACTCAGAGACATAGCCAAGGTAAGAAGGGATGACACCAGACAACCATTTAACAAGTTAATTAAGTCAAGACTGGGTCAAGAAATACCCTAGGACAGAGTTTTCAAAGGTATTATGGACTGGTGAAAGTGACTATTGACAGACAGGGTGGATGAGCCCATAGCTGGATCTGTGAGCAAAACGTTTGCATCTTTCAAGAAGACAATGGTATTTATGCAGTATTCTGCTGGCATTTGAGTAGAACTCAGGAACTCATCTGAGTGTGCACATTACCGATCTAGCCATGGGCTCATCGATCTGGTCCATTAACAGTCACTTTCACAAGTTCATAAAACCATTGACAAAATTGTCTAAAGACCTTTCTGGACCCAGTCTTGACTTACTTTTCTTGTTGACTGGTCTTCAGGTTTCAACCTGTTTTAACTTGACCAGGTCTCTGAGTGCTGAATACAATGTTCTTCTGGACAATCGATGTAGGTTTCAGTTCTGGAATATAACAGCACTGCAGGGTAACAATTTTGTGGTGGTTTCACCTTCAATTCTTCTCAATCCGGCAGTTACTTTGTGAGCACAATGTATGTGACACTGATGGCTTCGTAACGGTGCATTAGATGGATATGAACAATATCTGGGCAATTTCAAGACAGCCACATCCCTCTGGAAGACTTCAAAATTGTTTATAGACTTTTCAGAGTTTTTTAGATCTCATTTGTGGCCTATTTTCCCAGAGGAAAACAAAGTTGCCTAATAATTATGCACACCTGATATAGGGTATTGGGCTCCTTCGATCACGCCATCTCTTAATATACAAATATGCATGACCTGGAATGCTTAAATCCAATAGGTGTTCATGTCCATAGAGGTTGGTGGCGGAAAATATGCATAAAATGGACAATATGGTCAAAAAACATGTTTGCCTAATAATTCTGCACACAGTGTATGTGTAATTGAAAATCATTTTAATACACTTATTGATGTACACACACACACACACACACACACACACACACACACACACACACACACACACACACACACACACACACACACACACACACACACACACACACACACACACACACACACACACACCCCTTTCCCTTGAGCTGCACTAAGTGTCTTCACCTTCCTGCACTACCTCAAACAAGAAGACAATTTAACATGCTGTTACAATGCTGCTAGATGTGCTGCCTCCTCCTCCTCCACCTCCTCATCCGTCTCCTCCTCATCCTCCTCCTCCTCCACCTCCTCCTCCGTCTCCTCCTCATCCTCCTCCTCCTCTTCTCCTCCACCTCCTCCTCCACCTCCTCCTCTTCTCCTCCTCCTCCTCCTCCTCCTCCATATACCGTATATAAATTCATAATAATATAATACTAGTATATTGTTCACCTTCTGCTCCGCTGGCGAATGCTGCCATCTCGGCCTCCTCCTTCTGCGCCTCCTCCTCGTCCTCCTCCTCCACGGTGCTGAACTCCAGCCGTAGCCTCATGTCCTCCACGGTCTGGGCGGAGGCGTCCCCTAGCCCCCCGGGGCCCAGCGCCCCCGGCCCAGAGAAGCCCCCGTCATCGTCCAATAGGGCGTCCCTCTCCACGTCCTCGATCTCGATGTAGACGCGCTCCATGCCCAGCAGGGGGGGCCCTCGCACCGGCGTAGAGGGCTCACTGTCCAGAGCCGTGTCCGACAGACGCCTGGAGTAGAGTAGAGTAGAGTAGAGTAGAGTAGAGTAGAGTAGAGTACAGTAGAGTAGAGTAGAGCAGTGGTTCTTAACCTTTTTTCTTAACGCACCCCCTTACCTGTGCCCAAGACAAGTCGCGCACCCCCAACTCAAGCGTCTACACGTATATTACACACTAAAAAAATATTTTAGTGATTCATTGCAATGATTCTTGCTTGAGACATTAATCAATACCTTATGCGTTTACATGGGGACCAAAACATGTTTTAATTTGGTTTTGATTTGGCCAAATTATAATGTTCGCTTGCAGAATTTTGGTCACAACCTCAACACAAACAAAATTCCGCGCACCCCCTGAAATCTCTGGCGCACCCCCAGGGGGTGCCCGCACCCCAGGTTAAGAACCACTGCAGTAGAGTACAGTAGAGTACAGTAGAGTAGATTAGTAGAGTATAGAAGAGTACAGTAGAATAGAGTAGAGTAGAGTAGAGTAGAGGACAGTAGAGTAGAGTAGAGTAGAGTAGAGTAGAGTAGAGTAGAATAGAGTAGAGTAGAAGAGTAGAGTAGAAGAGTAGAGTAGAAGAGTAGTGTAGTCGAGTAGAGTAGAGTAGAATAGAGTAGAGTAGAATAGAGTAGAGTAGAGTAGAGTACAGTACAGTACAATACAATAGATTAGTAGAGTAGAGTAGAGTAGAGTAGTAGATTAATAGAGTAGAGTAGAGTAGAGTAGAGTAGAGTAGAGTACAGTAGAGTAGAGTAGAGTACAGTAGAGTAGAGTAGAGTAGAGTAGAGTACAGTACAGTAGAGTAGAGTAGAGTAGAGTACAGTAGAGTACAGTAGAGTAGAGTAGAGAAGAGTACAGTAGAGTACAGTAGAGTACAGTAGAGTAGAGTAGATTAGTACAGTAGAGTAGAGTAGAGTAGAGTAGAGAAGAGTACAGTAGAGTACAGTAGAGTACAGTGGAGTACAGTAAAGTAGTGTACAGTAGAGTACAGTAGAGTACAGTAAAGTAGTGTACAGTAGAGTAGAGTAGAGTACAGTAGAGTACAGTAGAGTAGAGTAGAGTAGAGTAGAGTACAGTAAAGTAGTGTACAGTAGAGTAGAGTAGAGTAGAGTAGAGTAGAGTAGAGTAGAGGGCTCGCTGTCTAGTGCCGTTTCTGACGCCTGGAGTAGAGGACAGTAGAGTATCATTCATTAATCCCGAGGGAAATGAAGGTGTCCAGTACCATAAGGCCCGTTTCCACCAAGCAGTACGCTACAGTACTGTCTACTTCGGTTCACTTTTGTGTGCGTTCGTTTCCATGACAAAACTCTCTGAACCGCACCCAATTTAGTGTACCAAACCGTACCGTTTCATGGCACCCTTGAGCAGGGGTACCAGTTTATTGTACGGTTCAGCAATTATGTGCGTTTGTCCCTAAATATAAACACTGCTAGAGCATTGAAGTAGTAGTGTACACACCTGAAGTAGTAGTAGTAGTGGAGCTGGTTTACCTGAAGTAGTAGTTGTAGTGTACACACCTGAAGTAGTAGTTGTAGTGGAGCTGGTTTACCTGAAGTAGTAGTTGTAGTTGAGCTGGTTTACCTGAAGTAGTAGTTGTAGTTGAGCTGGTTTACCTGAAGTAGTAGTTGTAGTTGAGCTGGTCCAGGGGGGCCATCTCCACCATCCCCCCTCCCCCGCTGCAGCAGTGTGGCGAGGCCGACGCCCCCCCCTCTCGGATCCACGCGGGGATCCCGCTGTCGTCATCGCAGCCCTCACCCTCCCCCCCCTCCCCTCCGCAGCACTCCGGCATGCCCTCCTCTCCACCCTCAGACTGCCACAGCTTATTGTGCCTCTGTTTACTGCGGAGAGAGGGAGGGGGAGAGAGAGAGAGAGAGAGAGAGAGAGAGAGAGAGAGAGAGGGAGAGAGAGGGGGGCGGGAGGGGTGAGGGAGAGAGAGAGAGAGAGAGAGAGAGGGAGGGAGATAGAGAGAGAGGGAAAGAAAGGGAGAGAGAGAGGTGGACAGACTGAAACAGAGAGATGGAGAGAGAGAGGGGGAGTGAGAGAGGGAGAGAGAGGAAGAGAGGGGGAGTGAGAGAGGGAGAGAGAGGAAGAGAGGGGGAGTGAGAGAGGAAGAGAGAGGAAGAGAGGGGGAGAGGGAGGAGAATCATCAGATCCTAATTCTCAGGTACTCACCTGGCGACCTGCAGTACTAATCTCTTCACCTGGCGTCTAGTATGCCTTCATATCAGTACTAATAACTAAGTACTAGTACAGCATGACTAACCTGGCGTCTGGTATGCCTTCATATCAGTACTAATAACTAAGTACTAGAACAGCATGACTAACCTGGCGTCTGGTATGCCCTCGTACTCTGCAGCTGCTTCATAAACGTCGCATTGGGACAGGTAATGCTTTGGTACTAAGTACTAATAACTAAGTACTAGTGCAGTGGCGTCTAGTATGCCTTCCTAGGCCTATAAGTACTAATAACTAAGTACTAGAACAGTATGACTAACCTGGCGTCTAGTATGCCTTCATAGGCTTATCAGTACTAATAACAGTACTACTACTAAGTACTAGAACAGTATGACTAACCTGGCGTCTAGTATGCCTTCAAGTACTAGTACAGTATGACTAACCTGGCGTCTAGTATGTCTTCGTATCAGTACTAGTACAGTATGACTAACCTGGCGTCTAGTATGCCTTCATATAAGTACTAGTTAGTACAGTATGACTAACCTGGCGTCTAGTATGCCCTCATATTCCGCGAGCTGCTTCATGAAGGCGGCGTTGGGGCACGCGATGCTCCTCTTCTGCTTGACGAAGGTGAAGGCTTTATCGAGCGGCCAGCCGAACTCCTTCATGGCGTACGCCATCACCGTGGACGCCGAGCGACTCACACCCATCTTACAGTGCACCAGGCACTTAGACTGGTTCTTCCTACAGATTAACACACACACACACGCACACACACACACGCACACACACACACACACACACACACACACACACACACACACACACACATGCACGCACGCACGCACACACGCGCACGCACGCGCACGCACACACACACTTAATTAAGGAACCAACTTTAGAATGTTACATGAACACTCTGCCATAGGATTTTTTTTCCTGTGTTATGTACTATGTTAGCATGTACTATTACCTATGTTAGCATTTGAAGAATTATTAGAATTTTTCCTTTTTAAAAATATGAATCTGTATGTGAAAATGTGCAGAATTATTTGTCTTAAGTAGCGTAGTGCAAATGTGATGTATTGTAAAAGGAGTACTTGTTTTAGCGTAGTGTAATGTCATGTAAGTGGCTAAGTCTAGTGTAATGTAATGTAAGTGGCTAAGTCTAGTGTAATGTAATGTAAGTGGCTAAGTCTAGTGTAATGTAATGTAAGTGGCTAAGTCTAGTGTAATGTAATGCTTTGTAATTACTTTTCTAAGTGTAATGTAATGTTTTGTAATTACTTGTAGTGTAATATGATGCAATGTAATTACTTGGCTCAGTGTAGAGCAATATGATGTGATGTAAATGGATTACTTAGCTAAGCCTTGTGTAGTGTAATGTGATGTAATGTAATAGAAATTATAAAATGTCATTACTTGGCTCTGACGATGAAGTTGTAGGTGTCA
Source organism: Engraulis encrasicolus (assembly GCF_034702125.1). Lineage (NCBI taxonomy): Eukaryota > Metazoa > Chordata > Actinopteri > Clupeiformes > Engraulidae > Engraulis > Engraulis encrasicolus. Next base: position 839,326 of record NC_085867.1, read on the forward strand.
TTCCAATGTGCCAGCAGGTCTGTGGCCTCTTCGTCGTAGACGCGGACGTTGTGGTACGCAAACGTGCCGGGGAAGAAGTTATCGATCTCCCTCGTCACATTCAGGATGTAGCCCACCCTGAGGAACACACACACAGTTTATACACATTACCTCACACACACAGGTTATACACATCAACTCACACACACAGTTTATACACATCAACTCACACACACAGTTTATACACATCAACTCACACACACAGTTTATACACATCAACTCACAGACACAGTTTATACACATCAACTCACAGACACAGTTATATACATCAACTCACAGACACAGTTTTAGCTTTTTCAAGGCCTGCAGTAAGGCAGTTGGCCACCTTTGCCTCTATTGTGAAACAGGGGCAGCTGTGGCCTAGTGGCTAAGGAGATGGGCTTTAAATCAGAGGGTTGCGGGTTCGAATCCCACCACATGGTCAGCCGTGGCCTAGTGGTTAAGGGGATGGGCTTTAAATCAGAGGGTTACGGGTTCGAATCCCACTCTTACCTCTCCCTATCTCAGTCCATGGCTGAGGTGCCCTTGAGGAAGGCAATTTACCCCCATACTACTCCAGGGACTGTAACCAATACTCTGTACTTAAAGGGACACTGTGTGAGATTTTTAGTTGTTTATTTCCAGAATTCATGCTGCCCATTCACTAATGTTACATTTGTCATGAATACTTACCACCACCATCAAATTCTAAGTATTCATTATGGCTGGAAAAATTGCACTTTTCATACATGAAAAGGGGGATCTTCTCCATGGTCCGCCATTTTGAATTTCCAAAAATAGCAATTTTTAGCTGCAAAAATGACTGTACTTGGACTATACTAGAAAATATTTGTTTAATACTTATTAAACTTTCGTGTAAAGATCAAAGTTGGCAATAGGCAGCCCAATTTCAATAAGCAGCATAGTTGCAGTACCTTTTTTGACCATTTCCTGCACAGTGTCCCTTTAAAATAAGTCGCTTTGGACAAAAGCGTGAGCTAAGTGTAATGTGATGTATCAAAACTGCAGCCTGACAGGTCAGACCATTACACCTCCAGGCGACCGGACGATAACCAAACGCACTTGGGTGCATAATGACATACGTCACAAACGTCAACTGTCAGCGATTGGTCACCACTCATTTGAAGCTGGAGCTAAGCTCACTGAAGCGCTCCAGGGCATCGAGGATCCAGACCAAAAACGAATTACAAAGTAATTCATGTGGTCTGGTAAAACCAGGCTAGACACCTACCCCAAGTCCCTCAGCTCCTCCAGGTTCGAGGCGTTCCACTCGGAGCCCTAGAAACAGAGACAGCGGTCAACACAACGCGGACATGACATCAAAACTACCGATTACACTGTACACCATGCACAGGTGGTCGAATATACTGTATGTGTATAATATATAATGTCATATTTGAAATATGAATGTATATTATGCAGTGTTGGGGGTAACGCGTTACTACGTAATTTAATTACTTTTGGAAGTAACTTCGGAACGTAACGCATTACTCTTCAAATTTCAGTAACGTAATTACAGTTACTGCACTGCTGTAACGGTCGTTACTCGTTATTTGAGCCTTTAAATCATCTTCAGGTTTGCTGATATTAGTTCTAGATGCGCAAAGTTCTCTGTCTGGGCTGTTTTTTCCCCCAGCCCTTCTCGAGCTCTCGGGTGTGGGTGTGTGAGAGCGCGCGCACGCAGACTGCTGTTCCTTCCGCGTGCATGCAAGGTCTTTCACTGGGACTTTCATGGCCCGTTGCGCTGTGACGTGCTTAACATATACTACAATAGCTCTACTTGGAGTTCCACAATCATTTTTTTTCCAACATTACGCCAGGTAAGGTGAACGTGATTAGCTGCGCAGTTAAATCTACAGTCATTCCGAGTCCACCGTTACGCAAATGCATTAATGAAACAGCTGTCATGGCCTCTGTTGTGCTCACTGATGACATAATGGTTAGATACAATGAAAGTAGTGTGTGTGTATAGTGTGTAGGGTGTGTGTGTATAGTGTGTGTATAGTGTGTGTGTGTGTGTGTGTGTGTGTGTGTGTGTGTGTGTGTGTGTGTGTGTGTGTGTGTGTGTGTGTGTGTGTGTGTGTGTTTGTGTGTGTGTGTGTGTGTGTGTATAGTGTATAGTGTGTGTGTGTATAGTGTATAGTGTGTGTGTGTGTGTGTGTGTGTGTGTGTATAGTGTGTAGGGTGTGTGTGTATAGTGTGTGTATAGTGTGTGTGTGTGTGTGTGTGTGTGTGTGTGTATAGTGTATAGTGTGTGTGTGTATAGTGTATAGTGTGTGTGTGTGTGTAGTGTGTGTATAGTGTGTGTGTGTGTGTGTGTGTGTGTGTGTGTGTGTGTGTGTGTGTGTGTGTGTGTGTGTGTATAGTGTATAGTGTGTGTGTGTATAGTGTATAGTGTGTGTGTGTGTGTATAGTGTGTGTGTGTGTATAGTGTATAGTGTGTGTGTGTATAGTGTATAGTGTGTGTGTGTGTGTAGTGTGTGTGTGTAGTGTGTGTATAGTGTGTGTGTGTGTGTGTGTGTATAGTGTATAGTGTATAGTGTGTGTATAGTGTATAGTGTGTGTATAGTGTGTGTGTGTGTGTGTGTGTGTGTGTATAGTGTGTGTGTGTGTAGTGTGTCTGTGGTCTGCATAGTGTGTAGTGTGTCTGTAGTCTGCATAGTGTGTAGTGTGTCTGTGGTCTGCATAGTGTGTCTGTAGTGTGTCTGTGGTCTGCATAGTGTGTAGTGTGTATAGTGTGTGTGTGTATAGTGTATAGTGTATAGTGTGTGTATAGTGTGTGTGTGTGTGTGTGTATAGTGTATAGTGTATAGTGTGTGTGTAGTGTGTAGTGTATAGTGTATAGTGTATAGTGTATAGTGTGTAGTGTATAGTGTGTAGTGTATAGTGTGTAGTGTGTAGTGTATAGTGTATAGTGTGTAGTGTGTAGTATGTGTGTATAGTGTGTGTGTGTAGTGTATGTATAGCGTGTGGTGTATAGTGTGTGTTTGTAGTGTATAGTGTATAGTGTGTGTGTGTGTGTGTGTGTAGTGTAAAGTGTGTGTGTGTAGTGTGTGTATGTGTGTGTGTGTATAGTGTATAGTGTATAGTGTGTGTATAGTGTATAGTGTGTGTGTGTGTATAGTGTGTGTGTGTAGTGTGTGTATAGTGTGTGTGTAGTGTGTGTGTGTGTGTGTGTGTATAGTGTATAGTGTATAGTGTGTGTATAGTGTATAGTGTGTGTATAGTGTAGTGTGTAGTGTGTAGTGTGTGTGTGTATAGTGTGTAGTGTATAGTGTGTGTATAGTGTATAGTGTGTGTGTGTATAGTGTATAGTGTATAGTGTGTGTATAGTGTATAGTGTGTGTGTGTATAGTGTATAGTGTGTGTGTGTGTGTGTGTATACTGCCCTGCAATATCAGAACGCAGTATCTTGAAAATGGTCGAAAATGGGTTTAGACCGGAAATTGGCTTTAAAATACCTTCTTTTTCTTGTGTTAAATTTTTTTGGCCCAACTTGGTCCCGTTTCGGAAAAAAACGCAAAAAACTGATTATACTGCGTTTTTTGGTTTTAGGAGGTTACGTCGTACTAGCCAAGAACGCAGTATAATGCGAATTATACTGCACTTCTCCATTGACACCGTGGTTTTGGTGTAGACAGTAATACCACAACAGAGCGCAGTATAATGATTTTTCAGCTAAAAAGTAATGAGAATGTTGTTTTTTTGCTTTTTTTCTTGTGTGCATAAATTTTCACCATAAAAAAGTATTATATGGAAGTGTCATCACCACTTTACCTCCAACACAGTCGCGTGGACAGAAAGGAAACTTTAAAGCCTTTTTTCTCAGTTTGGCATTTTGAATTATACTGCGTTCTGAAATTGTAGGGCAGTATAGTGTGTGTGTGTATAGTGTGTGTGTGTAGTGTGTGTATAGTGTGTGTGTAGTGTGTGTGTATAGTGTGTGTATATTGTGTGCATATAGTGTGTATATACTATACCAGGTATAGGTGGTCGAATATGAGCGTCGCCTTGTCCATCTGGCCGAGGATCAGCAGCATCTCGTTGTCTATAAACTCTTTATACTCCTTCAAATTACAGCTCATATGCTGTTCCAGCTCGTTACGGATCTACAGGAAATAACAAAATAAGAGTTTCAATTACAGCTCATGGCGGATCTACAGGAAATAACAAAATAAGAGTTTCAATTACAGATAATGTGCTGTATTGTACAATATTTCTCTCTTGTTGCGCTGTGTCTGTGCGTGTGGAGTAGAGTAGACTAGTGTGTGTGTGTGTGTGTGTGTGTGTGTGTTTGTGTTACCTCTTTAGAGGTGATGTTCTCCAGGTCCTGAAACATCATTATGCTGTGTGTGTGTGTGTGTGTGTGTGTGTGTGTGCGTGTTACCGCTTTAGACGTGATGTTCTCCAGGTCCTGAAACATCATGATGCTGTGTGTGTGTGTGTGTGTGTGTGTGTGTGTGTGTGTGTGTGTGTGTGTGTGTGTGTGTGTGTGTGTGTGTGTGTGTGTGTGTGTGTGTGTGTGTGTGTGTGTGAGTGTGTTACCTCTTTAGACGTGATGTTCTCCAGGTCCTGAAACATCATGAGGTTACGAAGCTTCGACTTGATAAGACACTCAGTACGCTCCCTCTCCGTCGGCCTGGCAACACACACACACACGCACACACACACGCACACACACACGCACACACACACACACACACACACACACACACACACACACACACACACACACACACACACACACACACACACACACACACACGCACGCACACACACGCACGCACACGCACGCACGCACACGCACACACACACACACACACACAGTCACAAAAAGGCCAGGCCAGCTTATCTAGAGTGTCTTTCTAAGTTTACTGTGCTGCTGTGTGTGCGTCTCAGTTTGTCATGATGCTCGTGAACCACAGAGAGGGCAGTTATGATGTGATATTTAAACACTATCTTCAGACAATGTGACATTGCATCAACTTAAAGAAAACAGCTGTTTTATTTCCGGAAGTTAGCTGCGTAGTTTATCACATAAATACAGTATAATCGTTTCACATGTCACAAAAGCACCCAGAAGATAAGCCTCATGACTTACTAAAGAACTGTGCAAGGTGAGAAAGTGGATCGTACTCGGGTTCTTCTTTTCTTCTTTTAATTTTTAATTTTTAATTTTTTAACAGCAGAAGTGTAGACAAACGTTTCGGCTGTTGCCTTCGTCACTGTCTAAGAGCGCGGTGTATCTGAACTACTCTTACTAAAGAACTGTGCAACACAATCTAGTTCCACATAACACCCGGTACAATTATAATTACCCATGACCACCCTGTACAATTATCATTACCCATGACCCTCAGCAGCTGCAAGCCCTAAACATTACCATTTGGTTAGAAGTTGATTTTCGCTTAATTGTAGTCCGGCACACCAATGTGTATCCACTGAGAAAATGTGCTGAGCAAAATTTCTAGCTCTAGAAAACGAGTTATTTTGTTAGCTTGATAGCTAACGTCAAGATGAATAAATTCAGTGTATTCCACAGCTGTCATAAAAGCGATCTATTAGACCAAACAGATGAACAGTTTACTCTAGACTGCCTGAGTGAGTGAGTGAGTGAGTGAGTGAGTGAGTGAGTGAGTGAGTGAGTGAGTGAGTGAGTGAGTGAGTGAGTGAGTGAGTGAGTGAGTGAGTGAGTGAGTGAGTGAGTGAGTGAGTGCGTGCGTGAGTGCGTGCGCGTGTGAGTGACCAGCATACCTGTCTGTAAACATGGTGGGTGAGTCTGGTCGCGTGGTCTCCAGGTCGGTCATGGCGTTCCACTCGTTAAGGCAGCTCTGTTCCGAGCCGATGCTGCTGTCATAGTAACCGGTCCAGGTGAGGGCCATCCCCCCGGGGAAATAGTTATACCGCCGAGACACCTCACACGCCTTATGGAGCACCTGTATAGCCGACCTACACACACAACACACACACACACACACACACACACACACACGCACACGCACACGCACACGCACGCACAGGTGAGACCCCTTGCACTGCTATGCTAACGACTCTGCTGGGTGTGAAGCTTGCAGCCTGAGGGTTGCCGGTTCGACTCCCGACCCGCCAGGTTGGTGGGGGAGTAATTAACCAGTGCTGTCCCCCATCCTCCTCCATGGTTCTCTACTGCCCCCCATCCTCCTCCATGACTGAGGTACCCTAAGCATGGTACTCTACTGTCCCCCATCCTCCTCCATGCTACTCTACTGTCCCCCACCCTCCTCCATGACTGAGGTACCCTGAGCATGGTACTCTACTGTCCCCCATCCTCCTCCATGGTACTCTACTGTCCCCCATCCTCCTCCATGGTACTCTACTGTCCCCCATCCTCCTCCATGGTACTCTACTGTCCCCCACCCTCCTCCATGACTGAGGTACCCTGAGCATGGTACTCTACTGTCCCCCATCCTCCTCCATGGTACTCTACTGTCCCCCACCCTCCTCCATGACTGAGGTACCCTGAGCATGGTACTCTACTGTCCCCCATCCTCCTCCATGGTACTCTACTGTCCCCCACCCTCCTCCATGACTGAGGTACCCTGAGCATGGTACTCTACTGTCCCCCATCCTCCTCCATGGTACTCTACTGTCCCCCACCCTCCTCCATGACTGAGGTACCCTGAGCATGGTACTCTACTGTCCCCCATCCTCCTCCATGGTACTCTACTGTCCCCCACCCTCCTCCATGACTGAGGTACCCTGAGCAAGGTACCGTCCAGCTGCACTGCTCTCTTGGGCACTATGTAATATTTTATGCTTGTACAGTTAGGGCCAGAAATATTTGGACAGCAACACAATTATCATCCTTTTCCACCCTATACCCCACCACAATGGATTTGAAATAAAACAAACAAGCTGTGCATTAACTGTAGACTCTCAGCATTAATGTGAAGGTGTTAAAATCCATATCGCATAAACAGGAATGAAATAGCAACATTTTTTGTGTGTGCAGCAGGAGGATGGGGGACAGTAGAGTTCAGATTGTTGGAAAAAAGAAATACCAGAGCAACACCAAATTACCTGGCAGACATGGAAGACAAATGCTGTGGATGACAGACAATATTCTGTATCTGGTGAACAAAAACCCATCTCCCAACAGTTGGCCAGATGTAGAACAGTGTCCAGGTGAACGGTGGAGACATGTCCAAGGCAACAATCAAGAAAAGGATCAAGAACATTGAGGAACACTTCACCATAGGAAATACAGAGGGTTCACTAAAAGATGTAAATTATTGATTGCATCAGAAATAGCAATACCAGATTTGGCTTTGCCAAACAACGTCTGAAAAAGACTGTATAGGTCTCGAGTTACATCCTTTGGGCAGAGGAGACAAAAATCATCTTGTACAAGGGTAATGGGAAGAAATGAGTATAGAGAAGGGAAGGAACTGCTCATGATTCAAAGCATACCACCCAATCAGTGAATCATGGTGGTGGTAGTGTCATGGTGTGGGCATGCATATCTGTCAATACGATTATCCCCTTGTATTTATTGATTATGAGGACTACCGACAAAAGCCACAGGATGAATTCTGAAGATTTTCAGGCTATATTATCATGTCACATTAAACCTAATGGTTCTGGACTCATTGGACAATACTTCACAGTGCAGATGGACAATGACCCAAAGCTTCATCTGAAAGCCACTAGCCATTTCTACCCCAAAAAAGTGGAATATTATTCAATGGCCCAGTCAATCACCTCACCTGAGTACGGTTGATCAATCATTTCACTTGCTGGAGGCAAAACTGAAGGGAAAACACCCTAAGAATAAGCAGGAATTGAAGACTGTTGCAATAGAGAGCTCACCATAGCATCCCCAGGGATAAAACCCAGTGTCTATTGATGTCTATGGATTGCAAATTACAGGCTGTAACTGACTGGAAAGTATTTGCAACCAAATAATTAAAAATTCAAAGTTTGATGTATAAATACTAGACTGTCCAATTACTTTTGGTCCCTTAAAAATGGGGTAGCACTGATAGAAAAAATTTGGACACAAACACCCCCATATTAAAGCTGAAAGTCTGCTGTTAATGTACATCTTGTTTGTTTCATTTCAAATCCATTGGGATGGTGTACAGCACCAAAAACATGAAAATTGTGCAGATGTCCAAATATTTATGGCCCTAACTGTATATTTTATACTATGTAATGTAATGTTCAATGCTTGCACACTATGTTGTGTTTAACACAGAGGTATGGCTATATTATGTACAAACAAGCATAACATATACACATACAGAGGTATGGCTATATTATGTACAAACAAGCATAACATATACACATACAGAGGTATGGCTATATTATGCCTGCACATTAAGACCTCCTCCCACTCTCCTCCTCGCTCCGTCTCTCTATCCCCATACTCCTCCTCCCTGCTCCCCCTCTCCTCTCCCTCTCTCAGTCTGCTTTTCTTCCCCTTCACTATTCTTCTGTCTGTCTGCTTTCCCCCCTCCTTTCCCTCTTCCTCTTCCTCCTCCTCTCCTCTTCCTCCTCCCCCCCTCCTCTCCTCTTCCTCCTCCCCCCCTCCTCCTCTCCTCTTCCTCTTCCTCCTCCCCCTCTCCTCCTCCTCTGGCTGCAGCTCATGCTTCAGGCGTTCCCGTCTTCCTTCCGCTTGCCGCATCTCTGCCTAGCAACCAGCAGAGGGGGCATGATCACACATTTCTGCTGTTGCCGGCGCCCACAGCCAATCAGGAGGAGCGGTGGAATCAGCCGGTCTTATGGCCTCTGCTGATTGGACGGCGTGTTTGATATTTAAAGATTGCGGTTATTTCTGGGTCACTTCAAAGAGGAACAGGGTGTACAGAGAAGAAGAGGAGAGGAGAAGAAGAAGAGAGGATAGTAGGATGAAGAGAGGAGGAGAGGAAGAGAGGAGAGTAGGATGGAGAAGAGAGGAGAAGAGGAAGAGAGGAGAGTAGGATGGAGAAGAGAGGAGAAGAAGAAGAGAGGATAGTAGGATGAAGAGAGGAGGAGAGGAAGAGAGGAGAGTAGGATGGAGAAGAGAGGAGAAGAAGAGAGGAGAGGAGAAGAGAAGAGAGGAGAAGAAGAAGAGAGGATAGGAGGATGAAGAAGAGAGGAGAGTAGGATGGAGAAGAGAGGAGAAGAGGAAGAGAGGAGAGTAGGATGGAGAAGAGAGGAGAAGAAGAAGACAGGATAGTAGGAGAAGAGGAGAGGAGAAGAAGAAGAGAGGATAGTAGGATGAAGAGAGGAGAAGAGGAAGAGAGGAGAGGAGGATGGAGAAGAGAGGAGAGGAAGAGAAGAAGAAGAATAAGAGAGAAGAGGAGAGGAGAGGAGAGAGAAGAGGAAAAATGGATAGAACTAAGCCAGGCCATAATAAAGTGAAAACAAAAAAACGATTTACATGTAGGTATGACTGTGTCCACCATACATCACATGGACCCCAGAGACATTTATAAATATGGTAAACATAAATAACAACAATAATAAACAAACAATCAAATATGTGTGTTCAGCACTCACCTCACAGTGTATATACAGTACCAGAAACATACAGTACAGTACATGCATACACACAAACATTCAGTACCGGTGTCTCGTGCTCAACACATACATCATTAAGAGAAAACATCCATACTGTGTCTGTGTGTACTCTTTAGCTGTGCAATGCACTCACACACACACAAAGCATGATATGCGTGAATGCAAGAATGTGTGTGTGTGTGTGTGTGTGTATCTGCATTTGAAAGCACTTTGAGTCAACCGAATAGTTGTGATTTTGTGCTATATAAAATAAATTTTGATTGATTTTGCTTTGATTGATGATAATAAATTGGGAAGGCATGCCCTAGTAGTCAAGGAGATGGGCTTTAGATCGGAGAAGGTTGCAGGTTCGAATCCCACCTTGTCTCGCGCCATGGCTGAGGTCATTGGCGTAGTCTACTTTTTTATGGTGGGCATACTGTAAACTTGAACATTTTTTGAAGTGGGTATACTGTATATATTTGTGCTATTCTAAATAATCAATCAATTTTAGGTGGGTATACTGAAATCCCTGAAATGTTGAAGTGGGTATACTCTGTATACCTGTGTTCTATGTAGACTACACTACTGTACTGTAACCAGTAATATAAAAATATCTGCAAGTCTCTTTTGATAAAAGTGTCAGCTATGTGTAGTATAATGTAGTGTAGTGTAGTGCAGTGTAGTGCAGTGCAGTGCAATGTAGTGTAGTGTAGTGTAGTGTAGTGCAGTGCAGTGTAATGTAGTATAGTGTAGTGTAATATGTATGGAATAGCGGACGACGAGGTGTCCCGATATCAAGGGAAATAATGGACGAGGCGGAGCGTTCTAAACAGCCCGACGGCGCAGCCGAAGGGCTGTTCGCTTCGCCAAGTCCATTTTCCCTTGATATCGGGACACCTCGAAGGCCGCTATTCCGCTTATCACCCGGTTACTAGCATTCAAGTATTAATTTATTAATATGTTGATCTAAGGCTTCGTGAGACAGTAGATTCACCACTGCGCTTGGTACGTTGCCATGGGCACCACTTCCTACTCTAGTGAGACGTGCCTCTATCAGAGGCATGTAAGGACGCGCGCAGAATGTTGGTGACTTGACAACTAAATGCGATAGAATTGACGACTGGGTTTTTGACTTGACAACCAGATGCGATAGAATTAGTAACGGGGTCTTGACTAGACAACCAGATGCGATAGAACTAACGACGCGGTCTTGACTAGACAACCAGATGCGATAGAACTAGTAACGGCACTTCGTCAGAAAGTTAGAGAAGAAGCAACTTGGACGCCCGCACGCCCGCATGACATCATAGGTGTCCTGCTACCGGGGAATAAAGGACACCTGCTCAGCCAATCAGAAGACGTTGCGTCTGCTCACTGGGTGATAAAGTGTAATATAGTGTAATATAGTGTAATGTAGTGTAATGTAGTGTTGTATAATATAATATAATGTAATGCATCAATACTAAGTAACTCACCACATGGCCTGCACTGAGACGGGTTTGAAGACGTGCGATCGGCCGGCCGTGTTGACACTGAACCCTCTGAGGAGAGAAGAGAAGAGAAGAGAGCAGCAGTCAGCACACTACACTACATACGTATATCACCATAACTACCATAACTACATACGTATATCACCATAACTACCATAACTACATACGTATATCACCATAACTACCATAACTACATACGTATATCACCATAACTACCATAACTACATACTGTATATCACCATAACTACCATAACTACATACGTATATCACCATAACTACCATAACTACATACTGTATATCACCATAACTACATACGTAGATCACCATAACTACCATAACTACATACGTATATCACCATAACTACCATAACTACATAGCCTACATATATCACCATACTACTGAACCCTCTGAGGAGAGAAGAGAAGAGAAGGCAACAGCAGTCAGCACACTACAACAACACACCACCATACGGTAACTACATCAGATACGCAGGGGAGAGAGAGGGCAACAGCAATCAGCACACTACAACACCATACTACTGAACCCTCTGAGGAGAGAGAGAGGAGAGAGCAGCAGTCAGCACACTACACTGCATACTGTATATCTACACTACAACACCACACTACATACTACTGAACCCTCTGAGGAGAGAAGAGAAGGCAACAGCAGTCAGCACACTACAACACCACACTACTGAACCCTTTGAGGAGAGGAGAGGAGAGAGCAGCAATCAGCACACTACAACACCATACTACTGAACCCTCTGAGGAGAGAGAGAGGAGAGAGCAGCAGTCAGCACACTACACTGCATACTGTATATCTACACTACAACACCACACTACATACTACTGAACCCTCTGAGGAGAGAGAGAGGGCAACAGCGGTCAATACACTACACTGCATACTGTATATCTACACTACAACACCATACTACTGAACCCTCTGAGGAGAGAGAGAGGAGAGAGCAGCAGTCAGCACACTACACTGCATACTGTATATCTACACTACAACACCACACTACTGAACCCCCTCAGGAGAGAGAGAAGGCAACAGCAGTCAGGCCAACAGCAGTCAGCACACTACAACACCACATAAGTAAACTACATCAGATACGCAGGAGAGAGAAGGCAGATACGCAGGAGAGAGAAGAGGAGGCAACAGCAGTCAGCACACCATCCTATCAGTAACTAGAAAGGCACTCAGAGAGTGCAGACCTCCGCCAAGGAAGCTGGGTGATGGAACATTTGACTTTTTCAGTCTTTCTGTCTTGTTTTTGTGGAGTTAGAAACTGGACTGTCATAATCTGCCCTATCCCGCAATGGTGAAGAATCTTTAAAAAAAATCATAGATCCGGATCACCACCAAAATTTAATCACTTGTTCCTTTTGTCATTTCCAACAACTCCACAAAGTTTCATCCAAATCCGCTCATAAGTTTTTGAGTTATTCTGCTGACAAACAAACAAACAGACAGACCAATACAACTGAAAACATAACGGCCTTGGCGGAGATAACAATATAGAGCAGTGATTCTTTAAGTGTGGTCCGGGGACCACTGGTGGTCCGCGACAGAGCTCAGGTGGTCCATGAGGGTATTTCTATTTTTCCAAGACAAGCTAGCAGTAGACTATATTTGTAGCATTATTGCAAAGCTAAACATGGATGAAGTCTTATTTTCACCATAATAAGACAGGCTTGTAAATGTGAATAAAAAGTGATCGCATCGAAATTAGCAGTGTCAACTGTCAATTCAGTTGACAGGTAGTCCCTGAAGATTTTTGGGGGGACAAAGTGGTCCTCGTTCTGAAAAAGTTTGAGAAACACTGATATAGAGCAACATCAGTCAGCACACTATCCCCATCACCATGACTACCACATCAGGTTTATAGGTACACATCACCATGACTACCACATCAGGTGTATAGGTACACATCACCATGACTACCACATCAGGTATATAGGTACACATCACCATGACTACCACATCAGGTATATAGGTACACATCACCATGACTACCACATCAGGTATATAGGAGTGATAGTCTCTGAGGAGAGACAGCTGTCAGGACATTAGCCCATCGCCAGAACAACATCACTTCTACTCTATACACCGCATTCCACATTATTATGCAAATGACATTTTTCGCTGTTTCCCCAAATAATCAATACAAATGACAGTCGTCATAATTTTCAAGTCATCAGCCATTAGAGTACAATTTAAAAGTTTTTGAATGAACCTTCCAATGATAACGGTATTTTTTAAAATAATAAAAAACTTAAAATGCTCTGTTCCACATTATTACGCAAAATAGTTTTGTAGTGTTGTAATCCAAATTTCTTTCTTTTTTTCCCATTTACCTCAAAACAGTTGGAATTTGGTACCTTCTAAATTACATTTCAATGTTCAATACTTGGTGATAAGCTCTTTGTCTTAGTAACTGGAATGCTGCGTTTAACATTGAAGTCAATGGTAGGGCATTGCATGGGAGTTATGGAAGCCCAGATATCCTTGATGCTTTGCTCTCAGCTGTTTTTGTTTGTTTGGTCTGGTGACCCACACTTCACTCTTCAATATACCCGTAGATTTCCATGCCACGTTTATGTGCTTTTGAGGTGATGACATTCTAACGCACCAGACATAAAACCCCATTGAAAATGAATGGGATGCTATGTCTGGTGAGTTAGAATGTCATCACCTCCAAAGCACCTACACGTGGCATGGAAATCTACGGGTATATTGAAGAGTCCATCCCATGCAATGCCCTGCCATTGACTTCAATGTTAAACGCAGCATTCCAGTTACAGCTTATGACCAAGTTTTGAACATCGAAATGTAATTTAGAAGGTACCAAATGCCAACTGTTTTGATGTAAATGGGGAAAAAAGAAAGAAATTTGTATTACAACACTACAAAACTGTTTTGCGTAATAATTTGGAACAGAGCATTTTGGGCATTTTAAGTTTTTTGTTATTTAAAAAAATACCGTTATCATTGAAAGGTTCATTCAAAAACTTTTGAATTGTACTCTAATGGCCGATTACTTGAAAATGATGACGACTGTCATTTCTATTGATTATTTAGGAAAACGGCAAAAAATGTCATTTGCGTAATAATGTGAAATGCGGTGTACAGCTGTCAAGACATTAGCCCATCGCCACGACAACATCACTTCTACAGCTGTCAGGACATCAGCCCATCGCCATGACTACCACGTCAGGACATCAGCCCATCGCCACAACAACATCACTCCTACTTTATACAACTCTGGGGTTCGTTTCTCTGGGGTTCAGTTGCCAATGGGAAAATGCATTGTAAACAACAAAGTAGCTAATGTAGTAAGCAACTTTGGTTTTGAGGAATGCACCCCTGAGTAGTGGCGGTAGTAATAATAGCAGTCATAGTAGTGTATGGGTGAGGAACTTATTTCTCGAGGGCCAGGGGTGAGGAACCTATGTGGTGTAGGCCAGGGGTGGGGAACTTATGTCTTGAGGGCCAGGGGTGGGGAACCTATCTATGTCTCGAGGGCCAGGGGTGGGGAACTTATGTCTTGAGGGCCAGGGGTGGGGAACCTATCTATGTCTCGAGGGCCAGGGGTGGGGAACCTATGTCTCGAGGGCCCTTTACGGCCCGTGAAACAGTTTTATTTGGCCCCGGATATCATTTCAATGTTTTTGCAGCTTCACATGACATATGACCTGTTTTGTAAAGGCCTCTTTACATTCATACATCGAAATTACATTTGCAACACAATTAAGTTATATTTCAGGGGACCTAGAGAAGGAAGGGTCTATTTTAAAAGGTGGCTACCTGCACTAAAGGCCTAAAATACAGGGAGAAATCCTGGTTTTGGTTCATAGTACGACCCTTGAAGGAATTTGAAATGGCCCCTCAAATGAAAAAGGTTCCCCACCCCTGCAGTAGTGTGAGTCCCCCATCCCCACCCAGGTGAATCGCAATCGCATATAGCAATAAGGTAGTAGTAGTAGTGGTGTGGATTGGCACTGCCCTCACGATCCGATCCGATTCAATTCAATTCTACAATGCATTACATTTCTACTGAAAGCAAAGCAAATGTTTCATCAGTCATGATGAGGCAATACAAGTAGTCAGATACTGAGCAACAATTTATTGGCTGTTTTCTGTATCAGTCTGGATCAGTCTTGCAATGCTTTGCTTTGTTGACATTCATTTGCTCCCGAAATATCCACGGAAGTAATTGAAACTTTTAAAAATTGCCGCATCGATTCTGGAACTTGCCGCATTGAATTGGATCGTCCATGCCCCGCATTGGATTGGATCTCCGAATCGATCATTGTTGACGCCGCAGAGTAGTAGTAGTAGTAGTAATGAGGAAATAACTCACCCATCCCCATCCAGGTGAATACTGGTATCGCTCCATAAAGGCAAAACCATCCCAATGGAACAACTTTTACTGAGGAGAGAGAGAGAGATAGAGGGAGAGAGAGAGTTTAACCAGTTTAGATTATCACTAAAAATATGACTTAAGGCTAATCAAAAATGTGACCACTGATCATTGTGCTATGGCATGTGCATCATCATGTGTTTATTGCCTTGTTGTGATAATGTGATTGATTGTACATGTTTATTATGTTTTACCAAACTGTTGCTGCTAATTTGTGACTTGTAGTGGCAACAGTAGTGCATGTATTGTCTATGTTTTTAATGTGTGTTTGTTTTTAGCTCCCTGTCCAGGGACCACAGATGTAAACTAGCTTCTAGCTAATTCTGGTACTAGATTTGTCCCTGTCAAATAAGCAATAAACTAAACTAAATTAAACTAGAGAGAGAGATTGAGAGAGATTGATAGAGAGAGAGAGAGAGAGAGAGAGAGAGAGAGAGAGAGAGAGAGGGAGCGAGAGAGAGAGAGAGAGAGAGAGAGAGAGAGAGAGAGGGAGCGAGAGAGAGAGAGAGAGAGAGAGAGAGAGAGAGAGAGAGAGAGAGAGAGAGAGAGAGAGAGAGAGGGAGAGAGAAAGAGAGAGAGAGAGGGAGAGAGAGAGAGAGAGAGAGAGAGAGAGAGATACAGACAGACCTATGAGGCATCACCATCTCGATGAAGCATTCATATCTAACTCCTTGTGTGTGTGTGTGTGTGTGTGTGTGTGTGTGTGTGTGTGTGTGTGTGTGTGTGTGTGTGTGTGTGTGTGTGTGTGTGTGTGTGTGTGTGTGTGTGTGTGTGTGTGTGTGTGTTCTCCTCACCTGTCCTTGTTCGTGAAGTCCATGCCCAGTAGTATGTTCTCCTCTGTATCCTCTCGCCCACTCGTATAGACCACCACCATGTAGCGCACACGATCACCCCACACACTCTCTAACCGCACCGCCTAGAGATGGAGGGGGGGGGGAGAAAAGAGTCAGGGAGATAGAGAGAGAGGGAGATAGAGAGAGGGAGATAGAGAGAGGGAGAGAAAGAGAGGGGAAAGAGAGAAAGAGAAGGGAGAGAGAGAGAGAGAGAGAGAGAGAGAGAGAGAGAGAGAGAGAGAGAGAGAGAGAGAGAGACAGAAACAGGCAGACAGAGTTAATATGAGGAGAGAGACAGACAGACAGACAGACAGACAGACATAGAGAGAGATATAGAATGAGAAACAGACACAGACAGAGAGAGAGAGAGAGAGAGAGAGAGAGAGAGAGAGAGAGAGAGAGAGACACAGAAAGACAGACAGACAGACAGACAGACACAAAGGCAGACAGATACAGACACACACACACACACACAGAGGGCAGGGAGGGATGGAGAATAACAGACACACAGACAGACCCAGATACAGGCCCAGTGGATGAGAGCTGATTACACCAGAGCATCTCATCAGTAGTTAGACCATAGTCCAGTGGCTTCCAAACTGTTTGGCATATTTACATTCATCTATGAGGGTACTGACCAGTTTGAGTCCTATATATATAATATGTATCTACGAGGGTGATGACCAATTTGATTCCTATATAATATGTATCTGTGAGGGTGGTTACCAATTTGATTCCTATATAATATGTATCTATGAGGGTGGTTACCAATTTGATTCGGTCTTCTGATCGGAGCGTGTTGATCATCACCTGCAGGTGCTGTGGGAGGTCACCTGAAACGCAGAGCAGAGAAGAAACACACCTGATCAATATCACCTGATCAATATCACCTGATCAATATCACCTGATGAAGATCACCTGCTCAATATCACCTGCTCAATATCACCTGATCAATATCACCTGATCAAAATCACCTGATCAATATCACCTGATCAATATCACCTGATCAATATCACCTGATGAAGATCACCTGCTCAATATCACCTGCTCAATATCACCTGATCAATATCACCTGATCAAAATCACCTGATGAAAATCACCTGATGAAGATCACCTGCTCAATATCACCTGATCAATATCACCTGCTCAATATCACCTGCTCAATATCACCTGATCAATATCACCTGATCAATATCACCTGATCAATATCACCTGATCAATATCACCTGATCAATATCACCTGATGAAGATCACCTGCTCAATATCACCTGCTCAATATCACCTGATCAATATCACCTGATCAAAATCACCTGATGAAAATCACCTGATGAAGATCACCTGCTGAATATCACCTGATCAATATCACCTGCTGAATATCACCTGATCAATATCACCTGATCAATATCACCTGATGAAGATCACCTGATCAATATCACCTGCTGAATATCACCTGATCAATATCACCTGCTCAATATCACCTGATCAATATCACCTGATCAAAATCACCTGATGAAAATCACCTGATGAAGATCACCTGCTCAATATCACCTGATGAATATCACCTGATAATATCACCTGCTGAATATCACTGCACCTGATCAATATCACCTGATCAATATCACCTGATGAAGATCACCTGCTCAATATCACCTGATCAATATCACCTGATCAAAATCACCTGATGAAAATCACCTGATGAAGATCACCTGCTCAATATCACCTGATGTCAGTAGTAGCATACAAGAATACACTGATGTGTGTGTGTGTGTGTGTGTGTGTGTGTGTGTGTGTGTGTGTGTGTGTGTGTGTGTGTGTCTGTGTGTGTGTCTGTGTGTGTCTGTGTGTGTGTGTGTACCTGCGTGCTTGTGGTGCGTGGGCGTCCTGGGTTGTTGGTGTGTGTTGCTGGCGCCGCCCTGCTGGAGGAAGAGAGCGGCGCCTTTCACCATGAAGAAGCTCTCACTGAGGCTGAAACACACACACACACACATACACACACAGATGTCAGTATTGACGACGCTCTCACTGAGGCTGTAACACACACACACACACACACACACACACACACACACACACACACACACACACACACACACACACACACACACACACACACACATGAAACACACAGCTGTCAGCACCCAAACTTCCGACAGAGAGGCACCTGTCCCAAACTGCTCTCTTCAGAGTCACCGTCCCAAAATGAAGGTGTAACCCCGTGGTCTTGGAGGAGGTCTGCACTCAAGTGCTTCTAGCTACTGTGACTGACAGAGGCTGGCCTGTTAGGCAGGTCTTAATGGTGTGTGTGTGTGTGTGTGTGTGTGTGTGTGTGTGTGTGTGTGTGTGTGTGTGTGTGTGTGTGTGTGTGTGTGTGTGTGTGTGTGTGTGTGTGTGTCTGGCCTGTTCTTGTCTTTTTTTTTAAGTGACTCAAAAGTTGCTGTTTACACATAAGTACTGTATCTGGATATCTTTTTTTTATCTTTTTTTAAATATATATTTTGTTAGGGGCTTTTATGCCTTTATCTGACAGGACAGTCGAAGACGAATGGTATAGAGAGACGGGGAGGATCGGGAAATGACCCCAGCCGGACTCGAACTGGGGTCCCCGGGGTTGGGCATGCAAGCCCAAATGTGGGGGGCTTAGCGCACTGCGCCACAGCGCCCCCGTATCTGGATATCATTGGGTTTGACCTCTTACTTACATGTTTTGGCCTCTTATTTACATAGTTTGACCTCTTATTTACATGTTTTGGCCTCTTGTTTACATAGTTTGACCTCTTATTTACATGTTTTGGCCTCTTGTTTACATGTAAACATTTAAAGAAATATAAAATATAAAAATAGGCCATGGTATGCAGTGCAGAGGAAGAAGCTCCTGTGTGTGTGTGTGTGTGTGTGTGTGTGTGTGTGTGTGTTTTTGTGTGTTCTGTCCTCTGGTGTGTGTGTGTGTGTTTGTGTTCTGTCCTCTGGTGTGTGTGCGTGCGTGCGTGCGTGTGTGTGTGTGTGTGTGTGTGTGTGTGTGTGTGTGTGTGTGTAATCCTCCAAAGGTCATAAGTTAAAGGTGACGACCCCGCACATAGAGATGGCTCCTCCCACATATTGATGGCTCCTCCCACATACAGATGGCTCCTCCCACCAGTTCAGTGACCTCAAGACACAACGCCTCACCAAAATACCAAACACACACACACACGCACGCACGCACGCACACACACCAGAGGACAGAACACAAACACACACACACACACACACACACACACACACACACACACACACACACACACACACACACACACACACACACAAGCAGCTGATTCAGACACACACACACACACACTCACACACACACACACACAAGAACATCGAACACACACCAGAGCACAAGACACAAGCGCCAGAGAAAAGGCGCACACACACACGAACATCAAACCCACACACGCACACCAGAGCATCTGATACACACACACACAAACACACTCGCACAAGAACATCGGACACACACACACACACTCGCACAAGAACATCGGACACACACACACACACACGCACAAGAACATCGGACACAGATGCTCTTTGTTCTGAAGTTGCTGACCAGCCACCACCTCTGACACACACACACCAATACACACACACACACACACACACACACACACACACACACACACACACACACACACACACACACACACACACACACACATCTTGTTTCTGCAACGGTTCCTTTAGCCATTCATTACAAATGTTTGTCTTTGTTTACTGAAGAAAACTTTACAGTGTGATATGTTTAGTTGGCCCAAAATGTCCAAAAGGGTCTGGATGACAATAAGACAGTACCAGTACCAGTGCAGAAAGTGCTTAATTGGCGGTTTCTGGGACACACTGAGGAATCTCTGGCATGCATGCTGGCGTGTGTGTGTGTGTGTGTGTGTGTGTGTGTGTGTGTGTGTGTGTGTGTGTGTGTGTGTGTGTGTGTGTGTGTGTGTGGGTGTGTGTGTGTGTGTGTGTGTGTGTGTGTGTGTAATCGCTGTCATGCATGCTGGCATGTTTGAGAGCCATTACGTAACCATCCTACAGAAATGCTGACAGGGCTCATCATCATCACCATCACCACCATCCTCATCCTCATCCTCATCCTCATCAATTTAGCATGCAAACAGCCCAGGAGATAAGTCCATCGTGATAATTAAACACATCAACACAGATGAGAACTGAACTGACTTAACTGAACACAACTGACTTCTGCCATGAGACTATTAGGGCGACCTCACACCATGCCAGTCTCTATGCCATTCACACTGTCAGTACCCCAGTTAACTTGACCCACTACACTTCAGTGTTTCCTGTAGGCTTTTTGTTAGCCAGGGTGGTGGGAGGTTAGCCAGAGATATGTGGCTATCATCATTATTCTATGCACTTTTACAACATAATAGGAAAACCTAAATCAGCAATTCACTTACATACAAACGCCATAAACAAACAACACAAAATATGTATCTTTTCAGGGGAGGTTAGCCAGAGATATGTGGCTATCATCATTGGACAGGCCACCGCCACGCTGTGCACTTCCATAACCAAAACAATATGAAAACCCCAAAAGAAAGCGGCCCCGGGCACCTACGCACCTCAAATCTGCAGGCACACACACATGCGCGCACACGCACACGCACGCGCACGCGCACGCGCACGCACACGCACACGCACACGCACACGCACACACACACACAAATACAGTACAGGTGCATTTGTTTTGGTGAAGCAACTTAAAGTCAGCAATTCACTTACATACAACACCTATGAACAACACAAAACAAGTATCTTTTCAGGGGACTTAGTTGAGGTGGATGGTGCTTGTTTTGAAGGTGGGCTCCTTCCCAATACAGCGCTGGGGGAAACCCTGCTCTAGGTCAGCGTGGACTTCCTGTTCTGTACTAGGGTGTGGTGCTGTGCTGTACACTGGAAGAATTGGAAGAGCTGCACTGGAAAGTCTGATTTGTTACTTTGGACTTGTATACAGTGTGCCTGCAGTTTGAATGGGATGCTTGCATGCAATTCCGAGTTCCGTTTGGTTTAACAATCCCACATTGTTAAGAGTTCTATCTGAATGGCAACAGAACATGCGGCTACGCAAAACATTCTGCAAGGACAACAACTGAGCTGTGCCGACCCGACAACGGTGTACAGTTTGATATCAACAGAAAGGTTCAAATACCTCTAGAGAGCTACAGTCATCCAGAGCTACAAACTCCCCTGTGTGTAGTATGTACTGCATGGCATTAAATATCACCTCATAACTAACATTTTGGAACTAGAACTTCTGCTGTCAGAATAGCAACCATAGAATCACAAGTACATTTGACAAACGTCCCTGTAAGAGTGACTTATAGGGACTTACATTCTGCAGATGTCCCTGTTAGCATTTCGTGGACTTTTCTGGAATAGTGACCAAAAGAACTTGCGTAAGAGTAACTTAGTGACCATAGGGACTTACATTCTGCAGACATCCCTGTGTGAGTAACGTATATACTATAGTAGTGGCTATAGGGACTTACATTCTGCAGACGTCCCTGTGAGAGTAACATACTGTATACTATAGTAATCACCATAGGGACTTACATTCTGCAGACGTCCCTGTGGGAGGGGCCGAAGAGCGGCAGGACCTTCATCGTGTCGCTCAGAGACTCCAACACCAGATGCATAGTCCTGCTGCTGCTGCTACAGTGAGGAATAGACTGCTACTCTCTTCACACACACCCTGCTGCTGCTGCGATGGAGCTGAGCGCCTCTCCTCACACACACACACACACGCCGACCGCTTCAGAAGTTTTCCTCTGTCCACACACCACTTCAGAAGTCTGAGTCTACGGTATCTTCACACCAACTGATTCTCTGTCTGTCTGCAAGTCTGCTGTGTGTGTGCTGGCCTGGCGTGTGTGTGCTGTGTGCGCGTGTGTGTGTGTGTGTAAGAGAGAAAGAGTGTGTTTGTGCTGAGTTGCTTGCTGTGCTGTGTGGCACTGTAGTGCATAGACTTTTACCAGTGTGAGTGTGTGTATGTGTGTGTATGTGTGTGTGTGTGTGTGTGTGTGTGTGTGTGTGTGTGTGTGTGTGTGTGTGTGTGTGCGTGCGTTTGTGTGTGTGTGTGTGTGTGTGCTGCTGTTGCTCCTCCACTGCCATCTCGGTCTGCCGTCGAAGTCAAGACTAGCCAGCAGTACCACCCACTAGCACACATCTACATGCTCGCACGTACGCACGCACGCATATTCACTCTCTACTGGGGATATTGGCCATTTCGCACCGGCTGAACCCCAAAACACTGCACACCTTAACACTGCACAGCGTAACATTGCACACCTTAAAGGGACACTGTGTGAGATTTTTTGTTGTTTATTTCCATAATTTATGCTGCCCATTCCCTACTGTTACCTTTTTCATGAATACTCATCACCACCATCAAATTCTAAGTATTCATTATGACTGGGAAAATTGCACTTTTCATACATGAAAAGGGGGATCTTCTCCATGCTCCGCCATTTTGAATTTCCAAAAATAGCCATTTTTAGCTGCAAAAATGACTGTACTTGGACCACACTAGAAAATATGTGTTTAATACTTAGTAAACTTTCATGTAAAGATGAAATTTGGCAATAGGCAGCCCAGTTTCAATGAGCAGCATAGTTGCAGCACCCTTTTTGACCATTTCCTGCACAGTGTCCCTTTAACACTGCACAGCCAGTGACACTGAACACATTAACTGCACATGGTAACACTAAACATACAAAAAAACTGCACAGTGAAACACTGCACACATCAACACTGCAACCCAATCAGTGATGCAGTACACCGAGTAACAACATCATGCACAGTCAGTAACATCGCAAGAAGAACCCCTCACACACATTGAAGGGGTATGCCACTATTTTGGGGCTTAATACAGTTAAAATCGTTGGCTGGGGTTTATAAAGGTGGTAAAGTGTCTTACTTTTCATGTTAAGCGCTGTCTTGCTTTAAGACAAGTTAAAAGAGGGAGTATGTCGCTAAGCCAGTGAAAGTCAATGAATCACTGTAGCATGTAGCATGCTACACGGATCCATTGACTTTCACTAGCTTAGCGACAAGCTCCCTCTTTTAACTTGTCTTAAAGCAAGACAATGTCTTACATGAAAAATAAGAGACTTAACCACCTTTATAAACCCTGGCCAACGATTTTAACTGTATAGTGGCATACCCCTTTAACACTGCACACAACGCAACACAAACTGGGATGCAGTCTACTGAGTAACACAGTCCGTAACATATATCTCAACAAGATCAGCCGCCACATACAGCTGTAACATCTCAGCAGAGTAATGCTGCAGTGTTCTATAATGTGTAGTTGGTCTGGGTGTGTTTTGTGTGTGTGTGTGTGTGTGTGTGTGTGTGTGTGTGTGTGTGTGTGTGTGTGTGTGTGTGTGTGTGTGTGTGTGTGTGTGTGTGTGTGTGTGTGTGTGTGTCCATCCTCACCTCTGGTTGGCCTTCCGCTCATCATCGCTCCCCAAATCCTGCAGAAGAAACAACACGAGATCAGCAGAGAACACACGTTAGTAACCCTTCGTTCCAAGGCCTCATACAGTATCGGTGGCGCTGAACTCTCGGACTATCGAACTAATTGGTCCTCTAGCTCAGCCGTATCGTTCTGTACCTCCCATGCCTGACCTGGAGTGTTGACTAGGAGGTTCAAGCCCCGAGTTGCAGACGATACTAGACAGTGGGAGTACGGTGTGTGCCTGTGGCCGCCCGTTAGAGAGCACTGTTGCCCGTACCCCCCCTACCCGTTAGAGAGCACTGTTGCCCGTACCCCCCCTACCCGTTAGAGAGCACTGTTGCCCGTACCCCCCCTACCCGTTAGAGAGCACTGTTGCCCGTACCCCCCCTACCCTTTAGAGAGCATTGCCCGTACCCCCCCTACCCGTTAGAGAGCACTGTTGCCCGTACCCCCCCTACCCGTTAGAGAGCACTGTTGCCCGTACCCCCCCTACCCGTTAGAGAGCATTGCCCGTACCCCCCCTACCCGTTAGAGAGCACTGTTGCCCGTGCACTGTCCCACTGCCTCCTGCCCCACTCTAATGCCCCACTGCCTCCTGCCCCACTGCCTCCAGTTCCATTACCCCACTGCCTCCTGCCCCACTCTACTGCCCCACTGCCTCCTGCCCCACTCTACTGCCCCACTCTAATGCCCCACTGCCTCCTGCCCCACTGCCTCCTGCCCCACTGCCTCCTGTCCCACTCTACTGCCTCCTTCCCCCCTCTAATGCCCCACTGCCTCCTGCCCCACTGCCTCCTGTCCCACTCTACTGCCTCCTGCCCCACTGCCTCCTGCCCCACTCTACTGCCTCCTGCCCCACTCTACTGCCTCCTGCCCCACTCTACTGCCTCCTGCTCCACTCTACTGCCTCCTGCCCCACTGCCTCCTACTCTACTGCCCTCCAGTTCCACTACCCCACTGCCTCCCTGTGATTGCCTAGGCACCACTTTAACATGCACCGCTCTGGAGCTGTTGCCAAAATAAGCCACTGTAGTTTTTGGAGACATCCACCCATCAGTGTATGCGGTGAGGACTGGAGTGGTATGATATGCACCCTAGACGGTGAAGACTGGCGTGATGTGCACCCTAGATGGAGGACTGGAGTGATATGCACCCTAGACGGGAAGGACACTTGATATGCACCCTAGACGGTGAGGAGTGATATGCACCCTAGATGGAGTGGAGTGGACTGATATGCACCCTAGACGGGGAGGACACTTGATATGCACCCTAGATGGGGAGGAGTGATATGCACCCTAGATGGAGAGGACTGGAGTGGTATGCACCCTAGGCGGTGAAGACTGGCGTGATGTGCACCCTAGACGGTGAGGACACTTGATATGCACCCTAGATGGGGAGGACACTTGATATGCACCCTAGACAGTAAGGACACTTGATATGCACCCTAGATGGGGAGGACTGGAGTGATATGCACCCTAGATGTCGAGGAGGACACTTGATATGCACCCTAGATGTCGGGGAGGAGTGGCGCGACAGTGGCAGCATGATTTAGTGTATATCTAATGACAACATGTACCAGCGGTAGTGACACCTAAGTCACCACCCCTTCCGGGCGGCTCATGGGGCTGGGAACGCAAAAACTTTTGACTGAGTTGTAATGGACTGATCAAAGCTATTTTCCAATCTACCTCGCATCAGAATTAGAATTAATAACAACCAATGGTGTGCTTGTTGACTTCACTTGGAAAGCAATTTTTGAGTTGTGTGTGTGCAAAAATATGTAATTATTTGGACTACACAACAGACGCCGCATGTCCGACGTGCAGCCACTTAAGCCGTGGAGCAGCAGTAGGGTTGGCTGTGCCTCGGTTCACGTCAAATATGCGAGGCCACGTTGTGGTCTCTAACACAGTTTTGCACAAAAGCTAAAATAATTTTCTTATTTATTTTGGTGTACAGCAGTTATTCAAATGGTTCAATTATTTGTGTTTTTCATGCCAACCTGCCGCGGCCCCCAAAGCACTCCGTCGAGTCCCCCCAGGCATCCCCGGCCCCCACTTTGAAAAATACTGGTCTAGACGAAATGTGAGAAGGACCTGTTTGGGCCCCCACTCCAGAGAGAGGTGCCTTGTGCCTCCCTGGAACCATGACATCATCAGCAAGGTGCCTAAAAACATGACGTCATCTCATCGGTGCTGCAGCGAAGTCTCCCGGGACCGATACAGCGTGGCCAGAGGAAAGCACGACAAGCAGCAACTACAGTATAGCACGGCAGGCAGGCACAGCACAGAGCGACGCCAAGCAGCAACTATAACACGCACAGCACAGCACAGCACAGCACAGAGCAGCAACTATAACAGGCACAGCAGGCAGGCACAGCACAGCACAGAGCGTGGCGTTTGCATGAGAGGAGAGCGTGCCTGACTGTCTGATGCTGTGTCATCATGAGAGAGGCTTCCGTTGCCTTTTTCTTATCACTGACAGACATCAGCACCCTGAAGTGAACTACGCTGTAGTTCTGTTCAGACTAATCTGTCACAGTATAGCAAGGCGTCGTGGGGATGATGTTTTATCATTTGCAGACTTAGCTGGTGACTAGTTATGATATTAGACATGCAGTGACCTGGGCATAAACTGGTAACTAGTTATGAAATTAGATCTGCAGTGACCTGGGCATAAGCCTGTAAACTCGTGACTTGAGCTCTACTGCGGTGCGATGCCACTACCCGGTCAGAGAGTCAGGATGATGCTGCTGCTACTGCTGCTGCTGCCAAGGCTGTGCGGGGAGGAGGAATCAGACCGGGTATTTTCAACCAAGAACGGTCTGACAGGCATCGAGATACACACAGAGCGAAGCCTGTGACAACATGTTTAGTCATCAATTATGGGCTATTTTGACCCCACCAGCCAAAATGAATATTTAAACCCGACTAGGAGAGGTCTGCTGTAGCTGCATGAGGACTGATACCTCTACACTGTGGGGAGGAGCAGGTCAAAAACGTCAACAGTCCACCGGGCACATGCCCTGTTATGCCTTATGGCCACTCCAGCCCTGGCTACCGCTGCCTACAGGACTGAACACAGAAGCAGCAGCAACACACTGGTGGCGCCCCCTGTTGAGCAGCCCTCAGCACTGCATGCTGAGACCGGGCCGGGCCACCCCCGGCATCGTGATGAATTATGAAAAGCTGTGATTACTACAGGGCACAGCGCAGGCTGCCATAGTAGCGACATTATGACACACACACACACACTTCATGACTCAAGCACAATACTGAAATCAGCACTGCTGAAAATAGGCTAGGCTATTAGATCATTGGGTCATCATGACGTGGGTGATGGGTAAAATACCGTGTATGGTATGGGCAGTTTTAAAATGCAACATTTTTACAAAACGCGAGTGGCATTTATTGTGCGTTGGAATGGAAACGTTTTGTATAAATAATCCTGGAGATGGAGCGAGCTACACCTTGGGCTATAGCTATCTGACACTATATTGCGCCCAGAAAGTGCATCTAAGTAACAGACCTGCGTTTGTTACATTGTATACCCCACCTACCACAACACCAAAGCGGTAAAGATACAAAATACAATAGCCACTTCGACAGAATAACAACCGAAAACTACAGCAGAAAACGGTTTATTGTTCTCTCTCCCTCCCTCCCTAGCTGGCTGGCATTGTGTGATTTAATCCCTGAAGTCTAGAGCTGCGTTGTGAATGCCGACACGAGCTAGTGTTGCGAGCTAGGTCTGTGCAAAAGTGCTTGTCACGGTTTTTAAAGCAGGTGCCGTCATATCACTGTGCCCGGGGTGATATGTTGGAGTTATATTGGCAGGGATAGTATAGAGCGCATCGCTCTGCTGGGTAAATCCATGGGTGTGCAATTTTAGGTGTGGATGCTGGGGACATGTCCATACCACTTTTGAGATAAACCCAGCTTATACCTATCACTATTTCACAAATACAACGCAAAAATAGTATAGTTCTACCCGGACACTATACCATTGTAATTCCCCCACCGCTTCCCCAGCCGAACCAACACCTTTGGTTAAATCAATCCCTATCCAGCAGGATGCGTAAAAGGCAGGGCCTACAGCCCGGCTCCTGATACTCCCAACTCTGCTCGCATCCCCAGTGTTTCCTCCCCGGCTCTGCCCCTGCTGAGGAGTCCCTCCCCGGCTTGCTCTCCTCCCACTCACCGCCCCCTGCTTATAGCTTACCTCCCCCACCGTGCTGGCTCCAGTGCTGGCGGTGGACGCGGCGCTCGGCGTGGGGGAGCGCTGTAGCGTTACCAGGGCCATGGCTGTAGCGGTGGAGACCCGGGGCACGGCAGCCCCGAGGAAACCAGTGTGTCCCCCTGTGTCAACACACAATGTCCTGCCTAGTCCTTTGGGCAGTGATCAAGTCAGCATTCAATATCTTGAGCGTCCAATTTCAACATCACCGCTCGGTCACAGTGAAGCCATCATCGGCTTTGGCACACGGTCTCGTTGTTGTTTTGGTTAAATCCCCGCGGGCATTCGCCTGGTGACGCCAAATCTGTGATATCCATTATGTGTATTCGCGTTGAGTCGCAGGCGTTCCTTCGCCTTTGATGTGCTTCAGCTGAAGTCCTCCCGTCTCGTCTCGGCTCCCCTCCTACCTACAGTATCTATCTCTCCCGTCCATCACGCAGGCAGGCAGGCAGGCAGGCGGCCCCCAGTCCAGACAAGACTGCTGCAGAGGGATGAGGATGCTGGCTAGCTGCTACCAGAGCCATTGAATTCAGAGTTGTGACAACTAGGGTAGCCTACAGGAAGTCTGTCGGTGACACGATTCGCTTAGTTGGTAGATTCAAATGATTCTAGACAGCGGCTTTTTTGTTCGCTAGAGACTAACACAGAACAACCGCAAAACAAGCAAAGATTAATTAAAGTGAATTACATAAACATTTACTGCACTTTAACTGCGTTCGACGCTCACTTCCTGGAACTATTTTGGAACTATGTCAATGGCGATCCGTGCGTAAAAGGCCTCCGCGAGCCGCCATCTTAGTGGGAAAAATGGAACACGGAGGCCAATGGGATTAGCCCAACTCTCATCCCCATGGCTTTGGCTGCTACCTCTCTGCTCTGCTGTGTGATACCAGTGCCGTGATAACATTACGTCAGTCGCTTAGAGAGCCATCAGGGGCGAGTGGCCAAGTCAAGTCAGAGCGGGTGTGAAGGTGACTCTAGTAGCCAGTGCTTTCCCGCCAACATCACGGCTTTCCTTCCCTACCAGCCGGCCTCTCCCCTCCCCTCTCCTCTCCTCAATCGATACGGCTGTTCTAGAACGCCACCTGCAACTTCTAAAATATCAGGCGCGTGGCATCGACATAACCTTTCTGCTTAGAGAGCGAGAGCGCGTCTTGCGTTGTAGAAGGGTGTGTGAGCAGAGAGAGAGAGAGAGAGAGAGAGAGAGAGAGAGAGAGAGAGGAGGGACAGAGAGGGGCAATGATGATGCCGTGTTTTGTAAAAATGATGAGGGAAGCATGAAGCATTAGGCGTGATTATAGGCTAGATATCTAAAGCCTATTAATGTGTCCTCGCTCAGCCGTTCCCAAACTTAACCATGACAAGGCCCCCCATATCCTGGTAGACTCCAGCCAGTGCCCCCATTACATGCGTCGTGTGCCACACTATTTTCTCTGTGCACCCCCTTTGACAATCAAAGTCTATGTTTGTGTGTCAGGACCCTATTCTTATATATTATAATGTTCAAAGATGCAATACATTATTATGTAGTTCTTAACTAATGGCATTTTTGTTTACCTCATTTCTGTTTATTCAGGTATTACCGTACATTTTTTTTTTTGCCATACCTTTTCTTCCGAATTGCCTCGGCCCCCCCTAGCACCCCTTCACGACCCCCCAGGGGTCCCCGACCCCCACTTTGAAAACCTCTGTCCTAGCTACCTCAGGAGCTGCCCAGACTATGAGTGGGTCTTAATATGTGACCTTGCCTCCTCCACTTGCGCTTGTCTCCTCGTCCCGCCTCCTGGTCCCTCCTCCGTGGAGAAAACAATAAAGTTTCCCAGCTGTCAGCCTAGCCATAACAACTTTTGAGGGACTGTTTTTCATTCACCATAACAATTGCAAATGAGAAAAAGACTCTACAATTGAGCTTTTGCAAGATATTGAAATATAATGTTATTCTAATGTCATCATGACGAGAAGCAAATGGAGGAGGCAAGGTCGCATATTAAGACGCACTCTATAAGCTCCACTACCCCCCCCCCCACTACCCCTACCCCCACCACCCCCTGCTCCAACACGACCAGGACAACAAGACATACACAAATCACTGTGTAGACCATTACAACGCAGCAACAAAAATACATTTACTACGCATCAGAACTAATGAATAATGTGATGTATTGGTAATGTTTAAATGTTGGGAACGATTAGTTTGAATGCTCTAGGAGGAGGGGATATGCAGTTATAATATAGGCTATAGTATATATAGTACTTTAAAGAAGGGGGTGGCAATTATGCTTGGGCTCGGGCCAATTTTTTTTTTTTCTGAAAATGGCATCACAGGTGAATGGCAATGCTTTTTCTCTATTTTATTGAAAATAGATTTTAATTCACACTTAAAATGCATTTCATTCAATATAATTCCTCATCAACTCAGAAATCTGACCTCACAGGGAGGTTTATCTGGCTTTATCATCAGGTTCATCTCACGGGCCAGACATGACCCCCAGGCCACTAATTGCCTTCGTCTGTATAGTATAGTATAGGCCAGGCATCACCAACGTTGTGCCCGGGGGCGCCAGGTAGCCCTCCAGGAGCTTCTCAGGTGCCCGGGGGCGCCAGGTAGCCCTCCAGGAGCTTCTCAGGTGCCCGGGGGCGCCAGGTAGCCCTCCAGGAGCTTCTGAGGAGCCCACCAAGGATGTTCAAAAGCATTAACAACAACAATATTTTAGTCACAGTTCATGTTCTTCTTTATAACCTATACACAAATTATCATTTAATCATAGTGTGATTTTGGAATGATGTCAAGACATCAGTAGAGGATTTTGAACAAACAAGTAGCCCTGGGGTAGCTCTCACTAGCCCTCAGTAGCCCTTGGTAGCCCTCAGTAGCCCTTGGTAGCCCTCAGTAGCCCTTGGTAGCCCTCAGTAGCCCTTGGTAGCCCTCAGTAGCCCTTGGTAGCCCTCTGTAGCCCTTGGTAGCCCTTGGTAGCCCTCAGTAGCCCTTGGTAGCCCTCAGTAGCCCTTGGTAGCCCTGAGACCCAGAAGGGTTGGGGACCCCTGGTATAGGCAGTTTAATGAGCAAAGACAACAAGACCAGTCCAAGAATACATCCACAGTGAGTTTTGTTGCATTTAATTTACAAACTTTACAAAATTGATTTACAAACTGATTAATTGTTCAACAGGACTCAGAGGTAGGTTTCTGTCGGCCGTGTTATGAGTATGTATTGTACACCATTATGACGGCCGTAGTGTATCGTAAACAAGAACAACACAAACAAAAACAAAACCTGTACACATGTGGAATCTAAAATCTAAAATCAAATCTCCAAGTTGTTTTTGTTTTTTCTTCTTCCGTATGACTTGAGTCGTCTGCTTGGTGAATCCCAGATGAAAGGACCAGGAGGTCTGAAGCAACGCGATACACACTCCTTTAGCTCTATATACCACTGTATACAACGTGTGTGTGTGTGTGTATGTGTGAGTGTGTGTGTGTGTGTATGTGTGAGTGTGTGTGTGTGTGAGTGTGTGTGTGTGTGTGTGTGTGTGTGTGTGTGTGTGTGTGTATGTGTGTGTGTGTGTGTGTGTGTGTGTATGTGTGTGTGCGTTTGTATGTGTGTGTGTGTGTGAGTGTGTGTTTGTGTAATGTAACACACGTGCCTTTAGCCCCCATAGTGGAGTCATCCTACAAGAGACGGGATACGGTCAATCTAGACGACGTGTAAGAGTGTGTGTGCGCATGTTCCCGGCTTGTGCCTAACCAATGTGTGTGTGGTGAGTGTGTGCGTGTGTACATGTATATTTGTGTGTCCCCAGCATGTGCCTAGCCAATGTGTGTGGTGTGTGTGGTGTGTGTAGTGTGTGTGTAGTGTGTGTGTGCGTGCATGTGTGTCCAGTGTATGTGTGTATGTGTGTGTACGTATATTTATGTGTCCCCAGCGTGTGCCTAGCCAATGTGTGTGTGGTGAGTGTGTGTGTGTCCAGCGTGTG
>NC_085867.1:876361-888931 GCF_034702125.1 Engraulis encrasicolus
CAACCTACGTTCGAAGTTGCAGCTGACTGGGGCGACCGATATTTACTTTATTGTGCGTAAATGGCACTGACTAGCATTAACTTCTCAATTTAGACAAATATGTATTATGTTACATAATTTATTTATCAGCCATGTTTCCGTGGCACCCCTGAGGGGGGCCCGTGGCACCCCAGGGTACCCCGGCACCCCTGTTGAGAAAGACTGGTTTAGTGTGTGTAACGGAGGCTAACTGGCAGAGTTGGCGAGGAACGTTAGTAAAACCTCCCTCCCTCCCGTCACTGGGAACTTTTGGGTATTTCTCAATGTAAAGTGTCCTGGTCTTGCTAGGACAAGTAACACTCATTTTTCTGTAATTTCGAGGATGCTTCCAAATGTACCAAGTGCCATGCTCTTGATTCATAAAATGTCCAACTGTGTGTTACGATATGCGGCCTTGAGTCCTCCACTTGTGCTTGTTTCCTTGTACCAGGACCAGGATCACTGACCACAGCATTATATTTCAATATCTTGCAAAAGCTCAATTGTAAAGTCTTTTTCTCATTTGCAATTGGGATGGTGAAAAACAGTCCCTCAAAAGTTGTTGTGGCTAGGCTGACAGCTGGGAAACTTTATTGTTTTCTCCACGGAGGAGGGGCCAGGAGGCGGGACGAGGAAACAAGCACAAGTGGAGGAGGCAAGGCCGTATATTGTAACGCACTCCACGGCTGCACTTGCTCCATACTTGCCGTGACAAAATACCCAGATTCCTTCAGGTGTCCACGCTCGCTTTTTATTATGTGTGTATAGGCTTCCAATATGTGTGTTATGCTGTTGGTTCTGAGATGTAAACAGCTTGAAATAACTCAACACAACTTGGTAATTGCTTGAGCGTTTGTGTTGCGTTTCACAGCTCTTGGCTACGGAGTGTACGACTTCAAGGCTGCGGCACTTCAGATGGCAGCAGCACACTTCACTTTCAGACTCACCCTCTGCCAGTGGCCACAGCAGAGGCAACTGCATAGCTGTGAGATGTGTTATTATTATTAAATATAAACACATGATGTTGTTGTTGTTGTTGTTGTTGTTGTTGTTTACCTGGGAATTCGGCCAGTGTGGTCCGCCAGTGTGGTCCACAACTGTGTGTGTGTGTGTGTGTGGTGTCGTATGTTTGTGTGTGTGTGTGTGTGTGGTGTGTAGTGTGTATATCGTGTGTGTGTGTGTGTGTGTGTCGTGTGTCGTGCGTGTGTGTGTGTGTGTGTGTGTTTACCTGGGAACTCGGCCAGTGTGGTCCACAGCAGGTCCTTGTAGTCCGCTAGTGTGAGGTAGGAACACTCCAGAGAACAGCTGGGCTCCACCTTCGCCTTCCTGCTGTGCACTAGAATGATATATGATATGATGGGATATGATATGATATGATATTGCTCCTTGTAAGTCGCTTTGAACAAAGGCGTCTGCTAAATACTAATGTAATGGAATGCAATATAATGAGATAGGAGCACTCCAGACTACAGCTGGGCTCCACCTTAGCCTTCATACTGTGCATTGTATGTAATGTAATGTAACGTAACGTAACGTAACGTAACGTAACGTAACGTAACGTAACGTAACGTAACGTAACGTAACGTAACGTAACGTAACGTAACGTAACGTAACGTAACGTAACGTAACGTAACGTAACGTAACATAACATAACATAATATAATATAATACAATACAATACAATACATGTAATGCAATGTAATATAACATAAAATATGAATTGTGTAAAACATATGAAGTTTAGGTGTGCCTACAGAGTTCTGGCCAAAACTCTGTAGGCCCATCTAAGCTTCATATCTTTTACATAATTCAGTTTTATTTTCAGAACAACAACTTTAGAGTAAGGTGTCGGCACACTTCAAATCCTCTTTTCTTTGTTTCTTTATTCCATGACAGGATAGGATGACGTTTACAGGAATGACGTTTCCATCCATCCCTAAAAACAACAGCTGTGTACAGCACATACAACGCAGAATGCAGGAGAAGAAGAAGAAGAGGAGGAAGAGGAGGAGGCAGAAGAGAAGAAGAGGAGGAGGAGGAAGAAGAAGAAGAAGAAGAAGAAGAAGAAGAAGAAGAAGAAGAAGAAGAAGAAGAAGAAGAAGAAGAAGAAGAAGAAGAAGAAGAGGAGGAAGAAGAGGAGGAAGAAGAAGAAGAAGAAGAGGAAGAAGAAGAAGAGGAAGAGGAGGAAGAAGAAGGGGTTTTGGGGGGGGGTTTTTTTTTGGGGGGGGTTTTTTTTCCCCCCTTTGGGGGAAAGGGGTTAATTTTGGGTTTTTGGGGGTTTTTTTTTTGGGGGAAAATTTGGGTTTTTTTTTTGGGAAAAGGGTTTCTTTTTTAAAAAAAAATTTTTTTGGGTTTTTTTCCCCCCCCTTAAAAAAATTTTTTTTTTTTTTTTTTTTTCCCCCCAAAAAACCAAAAAAAAAATAAAAAAATAAATTAAATAAATTCCAAAAAAAAACAAAAAAACCCCCCAAAAAAACAAAATAAAAAAAAAAAAAAAAAAAAAAAAAAAAAAAGGGGGGGGCCCCCCAAAGGGGGGGTTTTGGGGGGCCCCCCCCCAAAATTTTTTGGGGGGTTTTGGGGGCCCCCCTTTTGGGTTCCCAAAGTTAAAACCCCAAAAAAAAAAAAAGGGGAAATTTTAAAAAAAAATTTTAAATTTTTAAAAAAAAAAAAAAATTTTTAAAAAAAAACCAAAATTTTAAATTTAAAAAAAAATTTTTAAAGGGTTTTTTAAAAAAAAAAGGGGGGCCCCCGGGGTTTAAAAACCTTTAGGCCCCCAAATTTTTTTTTTTTTAATTTTTTTTCCCCCTTTTTAAAAAAAAAAAGGTTCGGGCCCCCCCTTTTTTAAAGGGAAAATTTTTTCAGGAAACCCCCTTTTTTAAAAAAAGGGGGGAACCCTCCCCGGGAAAAAAAAAAAAAAAGGGGGGGGGAAAAAAAAGGGAGGGAGAAAAAAAAAAAAAAAAAAAAAAAAAAAAAAAAACACCCAAAAAACCCAAAAAAAAAAAAAAAAAAAAAAAAAATAAAAAAAAGGAAAAAAAAAGGGGAAGGGGGGGGGGGAAAAAAGGGGGGGCCCCCAAAAAAAAAAAAAAAAAAAAAAAAAAAAGGGGGGGGGAAAAAAAAAAAAGGGGGGGAAAAAAAAAAAATAAAACGGAAAAAAAAAAAGGGGGGGAAAAAAAAAAAAAAGGGGAAAAAAAAGGGAAAAAAAGGGGGAAAAGAAAAAGAAGGGGGGAAAAGAAGGGAAAAAAAGGAAAAAAGAAGGGGGGGAGGGGAAGGGGGAAAAGAAGGAAGAGAAGAAGGAAAGAGAGGAGAGGGAAAGGAAGGAGAAAGGGGAAAAAAGAAGAAGGAGAAGAAGAGAGAGAAAGGAAAGGAAAAGAAGAAAAAGGAAAAAAAAAAAAAAGGGAAAAAAGGGAAAAAAAAGAAGGGGAAAGAAAGGGAAAGAAGGGAGAAAGGAAAGAAGGAGGGGGGAGAAGAGAAGAAGGAAAAAAAGAAGAGAAAAAAGGAAGGGGAAGGAGAGGGGGGGGGGGAAAAAAGAAAAAAAAAAGGGAAAGGGGGAGGGGGGGGGGGGGAAAAAAAAAGGGGGAAGAAAAAAAAAGAAGAAGGGGGAAAAGTAAGAAAAGGGAAAGAAGGAGGAGAGGAAGAAGAGGGAAAAAAAAAAAAAGGGAAAAAAAAAAAAAAGAAAAGGGGGAAAGGGAAAGGGGGGGGAAAAAGAGAAAGGGGGGGGGGAAAGAAAAGGGGGGGGGGGGGGGGGAGGGGGAGGGGAGAAGGGAGAAAGGAAAAAAAAGGAAAGAGGAAGAAAAAAAAAAAAAAGGAAGAGAAGGGGGGGAAGAAAGGGAAAAAGGAAAAAAAAAAAAAAAAAAAGAAGGGAAAAGAGAGGGGAGGGGAAAAAAAAAAAAAGGGGGGAGAAAAAAAAGGGAAGAAAAGGAACCCAGAAGAAGAAAAAAAAGGAAGAAAAAAAGGGAGGAAAAAGGGGGGGGAAGAAAAAAAAAGAGGAAAAGGGAAAGGAAAAGAAAAGGGAGGGGGGGAGATGAAAAAAAAAAAAATGGGGAAGGGGGGGGACGAGGAAAGAGGGAGTGGGGGAGGAAGGGGAGAGGAAGGAAAGGAAGAAGAAGGGGAAGGGGGGTGAAGGGAGAAAGAAAGGAGGGGGGGGAGGGGGGGAAAGGGGAAAGGGGGGAGGAAAGAAAAGAGAAGAAAGAAAAAAAAGAAAAGGAGGGAGGAAAAGAAAGGGGGGAAAAAGGAAAAAAGGGGAGAGGGGGGAGGGAAAGGAGGGTAGGGGGTGGAGCGAGGGAGGGGAAAGAAGGAAGGGGGGAAGGGAGGGGGAGAGAGGAAAAAAAAGAGGTAGAGAAGGGGGGAAGAGAAAAGAAAAGAGGGAGGGGGGAAAAAAGAAAAAGAGGGGGAAAGGAGGGGAAAAAAAAAAAAAAAAAGGAGGGGGGAAGGAGGAAGAAAAGGGGAAGAAAGGGGGAAAAAAGGGGAGGGAGAGGAAAAAAAAAGGGGGGGAAAAATAGGGGGAGGGAAAAAAGGGAAAAAAAAAAAAGTGAAAGGGGGGGAAAGGGGGGGAGAGAGCGAAAAGAGGAGAGGGATGAGGGGGGAGGAAGAAAGGGGAAAAGACGAAAGGAAAAAGGGGAGGGGAGAGAAGAAGAAAAGGGAGGGGGAAGGCGGGGGAAAGAGAAAAAGATTTGAAAAGAAGAGGGGGAAGGGAAGAGGAAGACATAAGAAAAGGAGGGGAGAGAAGGCGGGTGTTCTTTGAGCACTCTGGGTGGCCCGATCGTGGAAAGGGGGGGGGGAAGGGAAAGAGGGAAAAGGGGGGGGAAAAAGGGAAAGGGAGGGGGAAAACCCAGGGGAAGGGGAGGAGAGGAGGGAAGTGGGGGGGGGGGGGGGGGGGGGGGAGGGGGGGGGAGGGGGGGGGGGAAAGGGGGGGAAAGGGGGGGGGGAAAAGGGAAAGGGGGGGCAGGTGGGAAAGGGGGGGGGGGGGGGGAGGGGAAGGGGGGGAGAGGAGAGGAAAAAGGGGGGGGGGGGGAGGGGGGGGGGGGGGGGGGGGGGAAAAATTTTTTTTTTTTGGGGGGGGGGGGTTTTTTTTTTTGGGGGGGGGGGGCCCCAGAGGGGGGGGGGGGGGGGGGGGTTTTGGGGGGGGCCCCCCGGGGGGGGGGCCCCCCCCCCGGGGGGGGGGGGGGGGGGGGGGCCCCCCTTTCCCGGGGTTTGGGGGGGGGGGGGGGGGGTGGGTGGGGGGGGGGTTTTGGGGGGGGGGGGGGGGGGGCCCCGGGGGGGCCCCCCCCGGGGGGGGGGAAACCCCCCCCGGGGGGAAAAAAGGGGGGCCCCCCCCCGGGGGGGGGAAAAGAGGGGAAGGGGCCCTTTTGGGGGGGGGGGGGAAAGGGGGGGTTTAAAAAAGGGGGGGGAAAAAAAACCCCCCCAACCCCCCTCCCCAAAAAAAAAATTTTAAACCCCAAAAAACAAAAGGGGGCCCCCCCAAAATTTCCCCCCCAAAAAAAAAACATAAAAAAAAAAAAAAAAAAAATTAAAATGTAATTTTTTTTTTAAAAAAAAAAAAAAAAAAAAAAAATCTTTTAAAAAAAAAAAAAAAAAAAAAAAAAAAAAAAAAACAAAACAAAACTTGGGAAAAAATTTTAAAAAACATTAAAAACCCCAAAAAACCCCCCCCAAAAAACAAATTTTTCCCTTTTTTTTTTTTTTTAAAAAAAAAACCCCCAAAAAAAAAATTTTTGCCCCAAAAACCTTCTTAAAACGGTTTTTTTTTCCCCCCGGGGGGGGGGTTTTTTTTGTTTTTTTTTGGGGGTTTTTTGGGGGGGGGGGGTTTTTTTTTTTTTGGGGGGTTTTTTGTGGGGGGTTTTTTTTTTTTTAAATTTTTTTTTTTTTTTTTTTGGGAAAGGGGTTGGGTTTGGGGGGGTTGTTTGGGGGGGGGGGTTTTTTTTTTTTTTTTTTGGGGGAAAATTTTCCCCGGGGGGCCCCTTTTTTTTTCCCGGGGGGGGTGTGGTTTTGTGTTTTGGGGGGTTTTTTTTTTTTTTGGGGTTTTTTTTTTTGGGGGGGGGGTTTTTTTGGGGGGGGTTTTTCCTTTTTTTTTTTGGGGGAAAAAAAACCCCCCCAAAAAAAAAAACCCCCCTTTTTCCCCCAAAAACCAAATTCCCCAAAAAATTTAAAAAACCCCGGGGGGGAACCCAAAACCCCCCCAAAAACCCCAAAAAAACCCCAAAAAAACCCCCCCCACCAAAAAAAAACCCCCAAAAAACCCCCCCCCGGGGTTTTTTTTTTAAAAAAATTTTTTTTTTTTTTTTTGGGGGTTTTTCCCCCCGGCCCCTTTTGGGGGGGGGGGCCCCCCCCGGGGGGTTTTTTTTTTTTTCCTTTTGGGGGGGGGGTTTTTTTTTCCCAAAAAACCCCCCCCCTTTTTTGGGGGGGAAAAAAAAATTTTTTTTTTTTTTTAAAAATAAAAAACCCCCCCCGGGGCCCCAAAAAAAAAAAAAAATGGAAAAATTTTTTTTTAAAAAAAGGGGCCCCCCCCCCCTTTTGGGGGGTTTTTCCCCCCCCCCCTTTTTCCCCTTTTTTGGAAAAGGGGAACCCCCCTTTTTTTTTAAAAAAAAAAAAATTTTTTTTTGGGAAAAATTTTTTTGGGGGCCCCAAAAGTTAAACCCCCCTTTTTTAAAAAAAAATTTTTGGGTTTGTTTTTTTTTTTTTGGGAAATTTAAAAAAGGGGGAAAAAAAAAACCCAAAAACCCCCCCCCGGGGGGGGGAATTTTTTCCCCCCCAAAAAAACCCCCCCGGGGGGGGGGTTTTAAAAAAAATTTTTTTAAAAAAAAAAAAATTAAAAAAAAATTTTTTTTTTTTCCCCCCCCTTAAAATTTTTATTGGAAAGGGGGGGAAAAAGGGGGGCCCCCCCCCTTTTTTTTAAATTTTTTCCCCGGGGGGGGTTTGGGGGGGGGGGTTTTTTTTTTTTTTTTCTTGGGGGGGGGTTTTTTTTGGGGGGTTTTGGGTTTTTTTTTTGGGGGGGTTTTTTTTGAAAGGAAAAAGGGGGGGGGTTTTTTCCCCCGGGGTTTAAAATTTTCCCCCTTTTTGGGGGAAAACCCCCCGGGGTTTTTTTTTGGGGGGAAATTTGGGGATTTTAAAAACCCCCGGGGGGGTTTTTTTTGGGGTTTTTGGGGGGGGGGTTTTTTTTTTCCCCCTTTTTTTAAAAAAAGGGGGGAAACCTTTGGGTTTTTGGGGTTTTTTGGGGGGGGGAAAAAAAAAGGGGGCCCCCTTTTCCCCCCCGGGGGGGGTTTTTTTTGGGGGCCCCCCCCAAAATTTTTTCCCCCCGGGGGAAAATTTTTTTTCCCCCCCCCCCCCAAAAAACCCCCCCCAACCCCAAAAAAAACCCCTTTTCCCCCCCCCAAAAAAAAAAACCCCCCCCAAAAAATTAAAACCCCCAAACCCCCCCCCCCCAAAAAGGGGGAAAAAAAAAAAACCCCCCCCGGGGGGGGGAAACCCCCCCAAACCCCCCCCCCAAAAAAAAAACCCCCCCTTTTTTTTCCCCCCCCCCAAAAAAAAAACCCCCCGGGGGGGCCCTTTTTAAAAAAAAGGGGCCCCCCCCCCAAAAAAAAAAAAAAAACAAAACCCCCCCCCTAAACCCCCCCCCCCAAAAAAAAAAAAACCCCCCCCCCCAAAGGGGGTTTTTTCCCCCCCCCCCGCCCCCCCCCAAAAAAAAAAAAACCAAAAAAAACCCCCCCCCCCAAAAACCCTTTCCCCCAAAAACCCAAAAAAATTTTTTTTTTGAATATCTCAGTAGTTCAAACGAATTATTTCTTTCAAGTACTCTAGCACTTTCAATCTTCAAATGGGAAATTGGGGAAAACAAAGAAAGAAAGAAACCATTAAATTAGGTCCCTGAGCTCACAATGCGCAGCATGATAGTAGCTTTGTTTACTACATGAGGATAGCCTCTCCCAATTCATACGTCCTGGGAAAATTTTAGGTTTCAATAAAGTAATTAAAGCAATAGTAAAATACGTAAACAAGCCATTGAATTAAAGAAACAACTTAGATCGACTTTGAACATTCTTGCTGGACTAATTTGTATAGTCGATTTAAGCTACCGGATTAGTCGAATAATCGTACCCAGCCCTACATGCTGATTAAGGCTACTCTACGAGCGCCGATGTGATTGGCCTACTTACGACAGCAGGAGTACCTATGAAGAGAATATTGGCAGGCGATTGTTCGATTGGTTACGTACGAAGCCGATTCTGATGCCATTGGTACTACTTACGAAGGCAATAATGGTTGATTGTTTACTTACACAGAGCCGATGTGATTGGCTACTTACGAAGCGATGTGATTGGCTACTTATGAAGCGATGTGATTGGCTACTTACGAAGCAGAGTCCTATGAAGACCACCAGGGGCGATGTGATTGGCTACTT
Organism: Engraulis encrasicolus; assembly: GCF_034702125.1. Taxonomy (NCBI): domain Eukaryota; kingdom Metazoa; phylum Chordata; class Actinopteri; order Clupeiformes; family Engraulidae; genus Engraulis; species Engraulis encrasicolus. Next base: position 884,775 of record NC_085867.1, read on the forward strand.
ACGAAGCGATGTAATTGGCTACTTACGAAGCGATGTGATTGGCTACTTACGAAGCGATGTGATTGGCTACTTACGAAGCGATGTGATTGGCTTTTTTAGCCTACTTACAATGGTGATGTGATATAGGCTCATACTTACGAGGCGATGTGATTGGCTACTTACGAAGCAGAGTCCTATGAAGACCACCAGGGGCGCTGTTGAGAAGGCCAGCAGCCATCGCCACCCCAGAGTCGGCATCACCAGCATGGCCAACAGCACCTCGAACACCGCGCCCAGCGCCCAGAAGATCTACACACACACACACACACACACACACACACACGCACACACACACACACACACACACACACAAAAGTCAGCCACCATGGACAAAACATGGGACCTCCGAACACCGCACCACCAGCGGCCCAGAAGATCTACAACACACACACACACACACAAACACCACACACACACACACCACACACACACACCCCCCACACACACAAACCACACACACACCCACACACCACCCACACCCACCCCACACACACACACACACAACACACACACCACACAAGCATCCACCATGCGCCAAACAGCACCTCGAACACCCAGCACCATCCCAGCGCCCAGAAAGATCTCAACACCCACACACACACACACACACACACACACACACACACACACACACACACACAACATCACAACATCACAACAAACCACCAACACACACACACACACACACACACACACACACACACACACACAATCATCCACATGGCCAACAGCACCTCGAACACCGCACCCAGCGCCCAGAAGATCTACACACACACACACACACACACACACACACACACACGCACACACACACAATCATCCACATGGCTACACGGACACTCGAACACCGCACCCAGCGCCCAGAAGATCTACACACACACAAGCGCTCGCGCGCACACCACACCATACACCACACACAACACAAAACTACACACACACACACACACACACACACACACACGCACACACACACACCACACACAACACGGGCACATACGCACGCCAGCATGCACCACACACCATACACCACCCAACGCACACACACACAAAACACACACACACACACACACACGCACAAGGGCACAAACGACCACGCACGCACGCCCACCCACACAACAACAGACACACACGCACAACCCGCACACAACGACACGCGCGGACACACGCCACGTACATACACACTAGTTTTGGTGAGCCAGTGCCGACGGAAAACTAAGCCCCAGAAAAGAAGACGTTCGTTTTCCCCCCCCCCTCATTGGGGTACCGTTCCGTTCCGCCTTGGTATGTTTTGGCCCTAAGGCAAATCTGAGAAGGCCCGAAGTCATGAAGTATACCAAGCGCCGCGAACCTGAAGCTATTTCCTCTACCTATTAAGCGTGAGGTCGCGCGACCTAAAGCTACCAAAAAGCGGGAAAGCGCGGATTCGCCAGGAGCAATACGACCTGAGCAGCCAGAGCGAATTTCAGAGATTAAAGTCAGTTATGGCAATGAGCTCTGACGCAGTTCGTCGAAAATCAATTGGAATGTTCATATATCTCCGAATGTCCCAGGGTGACAGGCCAGAGCCGTTATGTGATTCGCTAAATCAAACAAGTCAATGTCACGTCCAGAGCGAATTCATGTAAAAACTTCTTCAGCTACCTCAGCTACTCGAGTAGCGTAGGTCGCGTTTGATGTACACGCAACTTGATAGCGTCAGGCCAGAACTAACTGCAACATGGCCTCATGACAATGCGCCAGGCCGGATTGGGGCCGGATTGGGGCCGGTGTTGGGCCGGAGTCTTACGTTACCTCAATCAGGATGATGCAGGTGGCTCTGGACTTGGACGGCAGGAACTCAGAGTACAGCGTTACCCTTGGAGACACACACACACACACACACACACACACACACACACACACACACACACACACACACACACACACACACACACACACACACACACAATGTACAAACCACTTTAAAAAGAATGTAAAATTCACCAGAGAGCAAAACGGCTATTTAAGTCCTTCCATTGATCACTTGTGGCTTGATGCAAATGGTACCATTTATTTTCTCTGATTATGCAAAGCTAGGCTAATAATTCTAATGCAAATAAATCTTTGTACTGAACACACTGAGAAGAAAGTTATACGCATATTAATGTTTAACCCATTGACGCCGGTTGTTGCGTTACGCAACATTGGCCCTGACGCCGGTTGTTGCAAAACGCAACATTATTGAATATTATTCAATATTTTCAAGACGCATGGGAGATGCAATGCAATGCACAATATTTTGTTCAAATTCACAAGAGGTGGGTGTTCTCGATTTTTTAAAGACCATGTGTCAAAAAAAAGTTTGATTCGTCGACAAAAATGTCAAATGAAATCAACCATGCTCGCTTCTGCAGACGTGGGTTGTTTAGCCATTTCACACAGGTGGTTCACGAGACACGCTGTTACAGCGAACGTGATGTTCAGTTGAAAGGTAATGAGATTTTAATCGAGGAAAGGAAATATGATTGAAGACCCTTTAGATAGAGAGCAGGAGTGTGATTTGCCGCGGCCGCATGAAGAGGTAGGCGAGTGGCTTCCAAATAGACATCTAGATTTCGCCCCCGACGTTACCAAAAGTTCACTCCGACACTCAGGGCAATTGGCGAAGGTGCCAATATCTGAGGAAGCACGTCCTTTAGATATATTTCAGAATATTTTCACTGAGGAACTTTTGGATATGGTGATAGCCTATTGGTGAGGCAGACAACGGTAGACATGCGGATTATAGACGCGCGGCCACACATCCAGCTCAAAGTGGAGCCCGTCTCAAAATAGGATGAAATTGCTCATCGGTCTTTGCATAACGTGTGGAGGAATAAAACGGCCATACTCGCCGGTGGGAGAGCAAGTGGCTGTATTAGACAAATGTCCCCCGATTTATGGCAGAAATGACTGCCTAATAATTATAATAATAATGATTATTATGATTTAGTTATAGTCGGCTATTGTAACAGTAGCAATATCCTAGTAGCCTAATAGCCTATAATAAATAGCAGCATTATCCTGAAAGCACATGAGCACACACTTTTTTCAATCATTTGATTATGAGATATGATTTTTTAAAAGTGTTTATGAAACGAAAACAAACGGTCATTCCCATTAAAGCCTTGTTTTTTCTGATAGCATCGATGAGACTTTGAACCCAATCATCCTGGAGGAACTTGTGAAAATGGCAACTCAAAGTGTGAATTCTGTGAAATTTGGTGTGACTAATGAGCTGGGCTGTGACATCAAAGAGGAGAGTCCCTGGTTTGCTAGTATGGCGATCTGAGAAAACAACACACATTTGATGGACCCACATCTTAAAAAGGAACCAAAATTCTGATACAAACATCAGCGTGTCGAAAAACCACACATCCAACCTCATGAGAAAAAAAACCAGCAGCACAAATCTATTTCAGAGGCACTGATACATCTGATGATTTATTCGCTAAGCAGTAGCCCAGTCTGTGAGTTGGCTGTCCTCGACCGAGAGCACCACGGAGGCTGAAGCGCGGATATCCCAAAACCAATTTATTGACCAGTTGAATGGCAATCAACAAAAAGTGCATATCCTGAGAGCATTTGCATCGGTTTTGGCATGTAATGTGCATTACCCCTTTCCTGAAATCAACATTAACCAAAGCAGATGGACAAGGTAAAACGTAGCCTAAAGCAAAGCAGTGCCACGAGCAGTTTACAGGGGCAGTTTCAGTCTGCACGCCGGCGATGTTCAATTTTTGGAACTGCTTGAGACAATAGCATTCTCTTCAGTCCAACCATGCCCACGGATCTCCACATTTGTGGTGAAGCACGAGGGGTGGAAATGTGCCGAGCACCACAGTGACCATGAGCTTGCCTTCAAAAACCACGCCGGTGTGGCAGCTTTTTGTGATATGCACCGGAATTCTTCATCCACATGTACATCTGCCTGTACGAGGCTATGGCAAGCGAATGTGGGACCAAATGTTATGGCAGGAAGCGAATGTCAACATAAACAGAGATTACACAATCTTCGATATGGTCAGCAAATGTTTTGGGGCTGTCATTTATGTTATGCCTACACTTTGGAATTAGATCAGAGTCTTGTTGTTACACAG